>NC_036846.1:12679738-12693193 GCF_002910315.2 Salvelinus sp. IW2-2015 | reverse complement strand
GCGACGCTCGTTGCGTGAGAGACGCTGGCTCATTTTGCTACCTGCTGTTCGCTGCTGACGCTCGGCTCATTCGTTCGATCATGGCTCATTCGGTTGCGCTGACACTGGCTCGTTGTGCTGACATGTGGCTGAGTTCGTTGGCTGACGCGTGCTCGTTCGTTGCTGTCGCTGCTGTTCGTGGTACGGCTCGTCCTGCTGACCGTTTTGGCTCGCTCGGCTTTGGCTGACGCTGGCTCGTGCATGGCTGACGCCTGGCTCGTTCGTTGGCTGACGCGGCCTTTCGTTGGCTGACTCTGGCTGTCGTTGCGCGACCTGGCCGTTCGTGGCTGACTTCGTTGGCTCGGGTCATGGCTGGACGCTGCCGTTCTGTGGCTATGTGACCTGTGACGCTGGATGCTCACGCTGCTGGCTGAAGCGGGGGGGTCGCTGGCGGCGACGCTTGGCGTTTTGCTGGTCGGACTCGCTTTTCGCTGTTGCTGACACTTGGTCGGGCATTCGTCTGGCTGCGCGCTACCTTCGTTCCGCTCGGCCTGAGGCGGCTCATTCGTTGCTACACTGCTCCTTTTTTTCCACTGTCGCTTTGCTGGCTGACACTGGCTCGTTCGTCTGGTGACGGTTTGGCTGACGCTGCGTCGTTCGTTTGGGCTGACGCTGCTCGTTCGTTGGCTGACACTTGCCAGTCGTTCGTTTGGCTGACGCCTGCGCTCGCTTCGTGGTGACGCTGCTCGCTTCTGGCTGCACGCTGTTCGGCTTCGGTTACCGCGCGACGCCTGATCGCTTCGAATTGGCGCTCTGGACGCTGGAATACGTCTGTTGAGTGCACGGCTGCGCGCTCGTACTCGCTGTGCTGCACGCGGACTCGTCGATTGGCCTGACGCTGTCTCGTTCGTTAGGTGACGCTATGCGCCTCGTTGGCTGGCTGACGCTGGCTCAGTTCGCTGGCTGACGCTGGCTCGTTGCGTCGCTGACGCTCGGCTCCGTTGCTGTTCGCTGAGCGCTGGACGCGTTGCTGGCTGCACGTCTCGGAAAGAGTGCTTAGACAGCCACGATCAGACTCAGGTAGACCAGTGTGCAGTGATCTGCAGAAGAGAGAGGCAGCATCCTGCTTAGACCGGAATCGCCTTGGGGGCTTGGATGATAGGGGCGGGGGGGTGGCTAGACGCATGCCGGGCACAAGCTGGCTCGACGCCTGCGCTCGGCATGGGCTGACGCGTGAACGAACTTGTGGCTGAACGACTGACGAGCTGGCCTTGGTAGACCATCTGACCTTGACTGATGCTCGACAAAACTTGCACTGCACTGCTGGCTGACCACTGACTGACTTGAACTTGGCTGACACTTGACTCTGACTGAGTGCTGCACAACTGTACTGCGGCTGAACACGAACACTTACTGCGTGACACTAACATTACTGGCTGACACTAAACATTACTGGCTGACCCTAGCAACACATTAACTGGCTGACACTAACACTTACTGGGCTGACACTCACACACTGTACTGGTTACTACTAACACTTATGGCTACTGACTAACCAACTTCTGGCTGACATCTAGACACCTTACTGGCTGACGCTTGACCTGACCTCACGCTCTCTTGCACTGGCGCCGCTGCATGCCTCCCCGCTGTGCTGTCTAGTGCTAGAAGCTACATCGCGGTGCGTGCACGCCCATCTGCTTCCGTTCCCTGCTCCTGGTGACCTTATGCTCTGGCACATCTCGTCACGCCTGCTGGCCGCCTGGAAGCTCCGCTGGCTGCTGATTGCCCGTCGGGCTCGTCGCTGGCCTGACGCTGGATGCTCACGCTGCTGGCTGAAGCTCTTGCTTGGGCTGCTGACCGCATGGCTCGTTTGCTGAGCTGTGACGCTCCGCCTTGTTCGCCTGATGCTGACGCTGGCTCATTCGCTGTTGTCTACGCGTGTTGTCTTCTCTGCGGCGATTGCTCCTTTCAGTGGCCATCTCGTTCGCTGGCTGAGCTCGCTGCTCACTTCGATGGCTGACACTGGTCTCATTCGCTTGCTGACTCGTCTTTTCGCTGGCTTAAAGACACTGCTGCTTCGTTGGCTGGTACGCTGGTCTGCGCGTTCGTTGGTGCCACTTCTGGCTGTCGTCGTTGAGGACGCTGGCTTCGTATCGTTCGCTTGACCTGGCTTCTTTCGTTTGCTGACGCCTTCTGGCTTTGTTCGTTGAGCTGACGCTGCTCGTCGTTGGCTGACGCTGGACTTCGTATCGTTGTAGCATCGACCGCGCTCGTTCGTTAGCTGACACGCTGCTCCTTTCGTTGTGCTGACGCTGGCACGTTTGACTGCTGAACGCATAGAGCTCGATTCGACTGGCTGACGCTGGCTCGTATACGCTGAGCTGACGCTGGTAATGGCCTTCCCGCTGCGTGACTGGCTGAAGCTCGCCTGGCTGACTGCAGTGGCTCGTGTTGCTTGCGGTGACGTGCGCTAGTTCGCTGAATGTGACGCTGGCATCAGTTCGATTGCTGAAGCTGCTCGTTCGCTGCCATCTGGAGCGCTGCGCTCATTCGTGTCTGGCGGCAGTCGGCTCATTCGAATTGGCTGACATCTGGCTCATTCGTGGCTGCGCTGCTCGTCGTTGGCTGAGCTGGCCGTTCAGTTTGACGACGCTGGCTCAGTATGGCTGGCTGACCATGCTCCGTTCGGCTGGCTGAACGCTGCTCGTTCGCTGGCTGACGCCTGGATGCTCACGCTGGCTGGACTGAGCTCGACTGGCTGAGGACCTGCGGCAGGGCTCGGGTTTTGCTGGCAGCTCGATCTACGACTCGCTGTTCGCTGGCTGCACACGTCTGCTCATACTCGCATTGACGCCTGACGTCCTGGCTCGTGTACGCTGAGACCTGACAGCGCAATGCTATTCGCCTTTGGCCTGACTCACTGCTCATTTCGACTTGCTGACACTGCTCGTATTGCTGGTCGTGACTCACGGCTCGTAGTCCGGGATTGGCTGCAGCTCGCCTCGAGTCGATATGGTCTTGGCACTGGCTCGTGTTCGTATAGGTGACCGCTGGTACTCGCTAATTTCGTTAGGTGACGCTACGCTCGTTATGAGTTGACGCTGGCCTCGTTCGATTGAGCTCGACGCTGGCTCTTTCGGTGGCGGACCTGGCTCGTTCGTTGGCTGCGACGTGGACTCGTATCCGAGGGCTAGACGACTTGGCATTCTTCGTTGAGCTGACGCTTAGGCTCATTCGTGTGGTAGACAGCAGTGGCTGTTGAGCTGGCTTACCGCCATGGCTCGTTCAGCTGCTGAACGCTGGCTCATTCTTCGCAGGCCGATCGCTGGCTGTAATCGCTTGGCTGCGCTGGGCTCGTTTGGCTGCGCTGACGCTGTCTCGTTTTGCTGGATGACTCTGGACCGTGCTACAGCCAGAGCAGAGGCCAGTTAGGACCAGTAGTGATCGGTTGTGGTGACTGGCAGCAGCTTGACGACACGAACTGGAGGGGTTGGATGTGGGGGGGGGGGCCTGAGCTGACGCTCCGGCTAGCAGCTGGCTGACCCTGGACCTGGCTGGCTGACGCTGACCTGACTGGCTGAGCTGACGCTGACTGACTTGGCTGGTGATCATGCTGACTGGCTGCGTACACTGACTGACTGGGCTGGCTACATGATCTGACTGACTGAGCTAGACACTGAACTGACTGACATGAGCTGAGACTACTGGCTGACACTAAAACACTTACTGGCTGACACTGAAACACTTACTGGCTCGACACCAACACACTTACTGAGCGGACACTAAAACCTACTGGCTGAACAACTAACACTTAACTGAGCTGACAACTACACACCTACTGCTGACAACTAACACTTATGGTGACAACTAACACTTAATGGCTGACAACTAACACATTAACTTGGCTAGACACTAACAACTAATGACTGATCTGGCCACTAAAACATCACTGACCTGGCTGACAACTACACACTTACTTCGACTGGCTGACACACTACACAATAGGAGCTGGCGACACCTAACAACTTACTGAATGGCTGACCCATAACACTTACTGACTGGCTGACCCTAACACTTACGAACTACAACTAAACACTACTGGATGACGGACTGAAACAGCCAATCGTCGCTGGTCTGGAACTGAACGCATCAGTCGACGCTAGACTTAGACCGTCGCTCGATTCGACTGCGGCTGAACGCTGCTGACTTGTCCGCATGGTCTGGACTTGCCGCTCGCTGCTGGACGGAACGCTCCGTATCGCTGGCCTGGACGGGAAAGTGGGACTGGCTGTACGCTCTGGCTTGGCTGAAAAAACGTCGTTCAGCTCGCTGGCTGACGCTCGGTCCGCTGGCTGGCGGACGCTCGTCTCGCTGTGGCTGCACGCGTCGTTCGCTGCTGGCTGACGCGTCGCTGGCTGCGCTGACGCTCGCTCGCTGTCTGGCTGCTGAACGTCGCTGACGGGCTGGGACGCTCGCTCGCTGACTGCGGCTGACGCTTCGCTCGCCTGAACTGGGCTGGGCTGACGCTCGATCGCTGACCTGGTCATGGCTGACACGCCTTCGCTCGCCTCGACTGGCCATGGCTCGCCCTCACGCAACTTGTACCGCGCTCGCTGACTGGCTGCGCTAACGCTCTCGCTCGCTGCTGACGCTGCGCTGACTGGCTGGCTGCCTGATGCTGACTGGCGGCTGGCTTGATGCTGACGCTGACTGCTGGCTTGTACGCTGATGGCTGGCTGCTGACGCTGGCTGTGCTGCCGCTGGCTGGCTGACGCTAGTGTGGCTGACGCTGGCTGGCTGACGACTGGCTGGCTGAAAGCACGATGGGGTGGCTGACGGGCTGGCTGACCGCTGGCTGACCGAGCTGGCTGACCTCCAATGGTCCTGACATCGTGACTGGCTGACGGACTCCTGGTGACTGATCGCTGCTGAGTAGCTGATGCGCTGACGTCGCTGACTGGCATTAACGCTCTCTGGTGCTCGACGGGCATGGGCTCACGCTGGCTGAGTAAGCTGCGCTCCGCTTCGGCCGTTACGCTGTAGGTCAACGACTAGAGTCATAATTGGCTCACTGTGATAATGGCTGGCTCGAGCTCGGTCTTCTGGCTGCGCTGGACTGTCAGTCCGTCGGCTGGCATGAAGCTCGCTGGCTGGCTGACGCTCGCGTGATGCTTGAAGCTGGTCTGGCTCATGGCTGGTAACTCGTCTGCTTACGTGCTCTTGCTGGCTGCAGCCTCGCTATGTATCGCTGCGCTGAACGCTTCTAGGCCTTTCGTTGGGCCTGCGTGGTCGTTCGCTGGCTGATCGCGCTGGCTCTATTGTTGGTGACACTGGCTCATTCGTTGGACCTGACACTGGCTCGTTCTTGCTGGCTGATCACTGCTCGTTCGTTGGCTGACGCTGGCTCGTTCAGTTGGCTGAACGTGCTATCGGTCGTGTTGGCGTACGCTGGCTCGTTGTTACGCTGTCGTTCGTAGGCTGACGCTGGACGTTCGTTTGGTGATCTAGCTGAGCTCGTCAGTTGAGCTGACGCTTGGCATCGTTCGTTACGCTGGCTCGATTCGCTGGCGACGCTCTCGTTAGCTGGCTTGACGCTGGCACCTGGTCGCGTCGTTCGCTGGCTGACGCTGGCTGCTTGCTGCTCGCTGCGTCGATCGCTGGCGACGGGCTCGTTCGTGCTGACGCTTGGCTCGTTTGCCTGGATGAACGCGGCGTCTCAGGTTCGCTGGTCGTTGCTGATGATGGCCTCGTTCTGCTGCTGACGCTGGCTCGTTTGCACTGGCGTGACGCTGCTCGTTTGCGCTACGTGTCGTCTGCTGACGCTGACTTGCTGGCTCGTTACGCTGGGTCCTTAGCAGACAGCAGGTGCTCGTTTGCTGGCTGACGCTGGGCTCGATTTGTGCGGTGCGTGGCTCGTTGCTGGCTCGTTCGCTGCTGAGCTGATTGACTGGCGACGTTAAGGCAAGGCCTCCCTAGGCAGACAGGCAGTCGTCTCACAAGCTGGCTAGACTGGCTGCATTAGACTGCATGCTGATACTGGCTGAGAATACTGGCTGGCTATCGACTGACTGAGATTGTTCAATCTGAATCACATCAGGGCAAGGTTTCTCTCTCTCCTTTATTTTCTCTCTCCCCTCCATTCCTCTTGTATTCCTCTTTTTTGTCTCTCTTTCGTTCACACCTTCCCTTGCTCATTCTTTCTGTACCTCTCTCTCGTCCTCATCACAAATCCTTCTCTCTTTTTCCCCCTTCTCCTGGAGTTGTGAAAGCTCCATCTGATGTCAGAGAGGTGTGTTGAGGCGCAGCCCACGTTGCTATTTTTACGCAGTGAGAGGGGGGGAGGAGGGGGCATGGAAAAAAGAGCCAGTCACTCTTTCTTCTCCTACCCTGTTTTCCCAGGTGGATACTATGGAGGAAATGAGAGAGTACTTCCAGAGGCAAGCATCACATCGACAGTCCCGCGCAGGGTTCCGCAAGATCAACCAGAAAGGCGGCGGCAGACTATTCAAGTCGACACGGTGCAACCCGGTACCCACAGCAAGCGCCCATAGTCAGGGGATATAACGGTGAGCTCATGTTTAGCTACCCGGCTCTTCTCTGCTTTAGTTAGCAACTAGGGTGTTGTCTGTTGCTGGACACGCATGTGGCGAAGATGGAGCATCCAGTTTGTGTAGTTTGATTTTCTGTGTTGTTTACTAGTCCTTGCCTTAGCTGGTCAGACGCTAACTTTGTGTAGCTACGTATTTAGTTGCTTATAGCCTGGTCTAGTAGCCTACTTATTTAGTACCTTATAGCCTGGTCTGTGTAGCTACTAGTTTAGTACTTATAAGCCTGGTCTATGTAGCCTATAGTTAGTAAATTATAGCCTGGTCTATGTAGCCTACTAGTTAGTACATTATAGCCTGGTCTGCTGTGTCTGCTAGCTCATTATAGTATCTGTAATAGCTGGTCTTGAGTAGCCTACTAGTTAGTACCTTATAGCCTGGTCTATGTAGCCTACTAGTTAGTACCTTATAGCCGTTCTGTGTAGCCTACTAGTGTCGTACCTGTATAGCCTGGTCTGTGTAGCTACTATTTAGTACCTATAGCTGGTCTGTGTGTCTTTTAGTTACCTTGTAGCCTACTAGTGATGTACTTGACCTGGTCTGTGTACACCATTGTTAGGCTTTGTGAGGTCTGTAGTTATGTGTTTGTCAAAGTATTGTGTTTGCTGTAGGCTTGCTGTGCCTTGTTTCACCCTAGGTATTAATTCTACCTCCTGGCTACTGTTCTCAAAACGCATTGTTCCATGCTGTGCCACCTTTTGCTGTAGGCTATCATATACTTTTATCTGCACCCTCACTGTTAGACCTCTATAAAGGCTGTATAACCTCCTGTGTAGTCATTTTGGACCCTTTCTCTCTAGAGAGTGTCCCTTTGCAACCCTCTTCACTATACCCATTCTTTACTCAATGTGCATGTCTCCTTCACTCCATTACCCCAAGTGCTATTTACTGTGTCCTATTGCTCAAGTCTGTGTCGAGGTGGTTGTTATTCTACGCGTCTGTCAGGGTTTGTTATTCTACGCGTCTGTCAGGTGGTTGTGATTCTACGCCGTCTGTCAGGGTGGTTGTTTATTCTACGCGTCTGTCAGGGTGGTTGTGATTCTACGCCGTCTGTCAGGGTGGTTGTTATTCTACGCCGTCTGTCAGCTGGTGTGTGATTCTACGCCGTCTGTCAGGGTGGTTGTTATTCTACGCCGTCTGTCAGGGTGGTTGTTTTCTACGCAGCTCTGTGGTGGTTTGTTATTCTACGCCGTCTGTCAGGGGTGGCTGTGATTCTACGCCGTCTGTCAGGGTGGTTGTGATTCTACGCCGTCTGTCAGGGTGGCTTGATTCTACGCAGTCTGTCGGGTGGCTGTATATTCTACGCAGTCTGTCAGGGTGGTTGTTATTCTACGCCGTCTGTCAGGGTGGCTGTTATTCTACGCCGTCTGTCAGGGTGGTTGTTATTCTACGCCGTCTGTCAGGGTGGTTGTTATTTCTACGCCGTCTGTCAGCGGTGGTTGTTATTCTACGCAGTCTGTCAGTGGTTGTTATTCTACGCCGTCTGTCAGGGTGTTTGTTTCTACGCCGTCTGTCAGGGTGGTTGTTATTCTACGCAGTCTGTCAGGGGTGGTATTCTACGCCAGTTGTCACGAGGTGGTTGTTATTCTACGCCGTCTGTCAGGGTGGTTGTTATTCTACGCGTCTGTCAGGGTGGTTGTTATTCTACGCCGGTCTGTCAGGTGGTTGTTATTCTACGCGTTCTGTCAGGGTGGTTGTTATTCTACGCAGCTTTCAGGTGGTTCTTTATTCTACGCCGTCTGTCAGGGTGGTGTTATTCTACGCCGTTTGTTCAGGGTGGTTGTTATTCTACGCCGTCTGTCAGGGGGGTTGTTATTCTACGCCGTCTGTCAGGTGGTTGTTATTCTACGCCGTCTGCAGGGTGGTTGTATTCTACGCCGTCTGTCCAGGGTGCTGTGATTCTACCCGTCTCTGTCAGGGTGTGGTTGTTATTCTACGCGTCTGTCAGGCGGCGTTGTATTCTACGCGTATCTGTCGGTACTAACTAGTAGGCTACATAGACCAGGCTATAAGGTACTAACTAGTAGGCTACACAGACCAGGCTATAAGGTACTAAATAGTAGGCTACATAGACCAGGCTATAAGGTACTAAATAGTAGGCTACACAAGTTAGCGTCTGACCAGCTAAGGCAAGGACTAAGTTAAGCCAACACAGAAAATCAAACTACACAAACTGGATGCTCCATCTTCGCGCCACATGCGTGTCCAGCAACAGACAACACCCTAGTTGCTAACTAAGACAGAGGAAGAGCCGGGTAGCTAAACATGACTCACCGTGTGATATCCCCTGACTATGGGCGGCTTGCCGGTGGGGTACGGGTCCACCGTGTCGATGATAGTCTGCCGCTCGCCTTTCTGGTTGATCTTGCGGAACCTGCGGCGGGACTGTCGATGTGATGCTTGCCTCTGGAAGTACTCCTCATTTTCCTCCATATAGTCCACCTGGGGAAACAGGGTAGGAGGAAAGAAAGGAGTGACTGGCTCTTCTTTTCCATGCCCCCTCCTCCCCCCCCTCTCACTGCGTAAAAATAGCAACGTTTGTGGGCTGCGCCTCAACACACCTCTCTGACATCAATGGGAGCTTTCACAACTCCAGGAGAAGGGGGAAAAAGAGAGAAGGATATGTGTGAGAGAGCGAGAGAGAGGTACAGAAAGAATGAGCAAGGGAAGGGTGTGAACGAAAGAAGACAAAAACAGAGGAATAGATCAAGAGGAATGGAGGGGGAGAGAGAAAATAAAGGGAGAGAGAGAAACCTTGCCCTGATGTGATTCAGATTGAGACAATCTCAGTCAGTGCCAGTCAGCCAGCCAGTATGTCTCAGCCAGTATCAGCATCAGTCTCAGCCAGCCAGTCTCAGCCAGCCTTGGTGAGACGACCTGCCTGTCTGCCTGGGACGGCCTTGCCTGTCAACGTCAGCCAGTCAATCAGCGTCAGCCAGCGAACGAGCCAGCAAACGAGCCAGCGTCAGCCAGCAAACGAGCCAGCGTCAGCCAGCAAACGAGCCAGCGTCAGCCAGCGAACGAGCCAGCGTCAGCCAGCGAACGAGCCAGCGTCAGCCAGCGAACGGGTCTGATTGTCACTGCATCTGGTACCTGGACAAATGACTGATGGTGGGCTGACACTGATGATAGGCTGGCTTGAACTGACTGATGATGATGACTGATGCCTAGACTGGCTGAACTATGGCTGACACTAACATTACTGGCTGACAACTGAACACTTACGGTGACAGCTAACTTACTGGCTGCCACTAACATTACTGGCTGACATACAAATTACTAGGCTGCACTTAACATTTTTACTGGCCTGACACTAACACTTACTGGCTGACACTTAACCTCTACTGCGCTGACACTACCACTTACTGGCTTGACGCTGACTGGCTAAGCCTCTCTGGCGGCTTGAGCTGGATGGCTCCGCTGGCTGGCTGAATTCTAGGCTGGCTGGCTGACGCTCTCCGTTATCGCGTGCTGACGCTGGAGGCTCACGATGGCTGGTGAAGACTCGCTGGCTGGCTGATGCTCGCTGTTCGCTGGCTGACGCTGGATGGTCACGCTGGCTGGCTGAAGCTCGCTGGCTGGCATGACGCTGGCTCGTTGCTGGCTGACGCTCGCTTGTTCGCTGGCTGCCGCTGGCTCATTCGTTTGGCTGACGCTGGTTCGTTCGCTGGCTGAGCGCTGGCATGATTCGTTGGCTGACACTGTGGCTCATTCCGTTGGCTGCACTGGCTCGTTTGCTAGGCTGAACTGGCTCGTTCGTTGGCTGACGCTGGCTCGTTCGTCTGGCTGCTTCGTTGGCTGACGCTGGCTCGTCGTTGCGATGGCTCGTCGTTGGCTGACGCTGGCTCGTTCGTTGCTGACGCTGGCGTCGTTCGTTGGCTGACGCTGGCTCGTTCGTTGGCTGCCGCTGGCTCGTTCGTTGGCTGACGCTGGCTGTTCGTTGGCTGCGCTTGGCTCGTTGGCTGGCTGACGCTGGCCTCGTTCGGCTGGCTGACGCGGCTGTTCGATGGTCCTGGCATGGCTCCGCTGGCTGGCTGAAGCTCGCTGGCTGGCTGACGCTGGCTCGTTTGCTGGCTGACGTTCGCTTGTTCGCTGGCTGACGCTGGTCATTCGTTGGCTGACGCTGGCTCGTTCGCTGGCTGAGCGCTGGCTCATTCGTTGGCTGGCGCTGTCTTCGTTGGCTGACCACTGGCTCTATTCGTTGGCTGACGCTGGCTCTCGTTGTTGGCTGACGCTGGCTGTTCGTTGGCTGCGCTGGCTCGTTGGCTGGCTGACGCTGGCTCGTTCGTTTGGCTGACGCTGGCTCGTTTGTGGCTGACGCTGGATGGCTCACGCTGGCTGGCTGAAGCTGCTGGCTGGCTTGACCGTCGGCTCGTTTGCTGGCTGACGCTCGCTGTATCGCTGTGCTGACGCTGCTCATTGGGCTGACGCTTGGATCGTTCGCTGGCTGAGCGCTGGCTCTTCGATTGGCTGACAGTGGCTCATCGTTGGCTGACACTGGCTTTCGTGGTGACATTCGTTATGCTGTACACTGGCTCGTTTCGTTGGCTGAAGCTGGCTCGTTTGCGTGGCTGAACGGTGTCGTCGTGCTTGCGACGCTGGCTCGTTCGTTGGCTTTTGACGCTGGCTCGTTCGTTGTGCTGACGTGGCTCGTCTTGTGACGGCATGGCTCGTTCGATTGGCTGACGCTGGCTCGTGTTCGTTGGCTGACGCGGATCGTGTTGTCCTACGTTCGTTGGCTGACGCTGGTCGTTTTTACGTGCTTGGCTCGCTGCTCGTTCGGAGCTGACGCTATGGTCGGTTGGCTGGCTACGCTGGCTGTTCGCTTGGCTGACGCTTGGCTCGGTTCGCTGGCTGACGCTGGCTCGTTCGCTGGCTGACGCTGGACTCGTTTGCTGGCTGAACGCTGGCTCGTTTGGTGGCTGACTCTGGAAGGTGCTAGACAGCCAGAGCAGAGCCAGGTAGACAGTGGTGATCGGGAGGGAGGGCAGCAGCTGACGGACGCTGGGGGTTGGATTGGGGGGGGGCTGGCTGACGCTCGGCTAGCCAGCTGGCTGACGCTGGCTGGCTGGCTGACGCTGACTGACTGGCTGGCTGACGCTTTTTTACCTGACTGGGCTGGCTGACACTGACTGATGGGTGGCTGACACTGACTGACTGGCTGGCTGACACTGACTGACTGACTGGCTGACACTGATGCAACTGCGCTGCCTTACTGGTACACTAACTTCTGCTGACACTAAACTTACTGGCTGAACTAACACTTACTGGCTGACACTAACACTTATGGTGACACTAACACTTACTGGCTGACACTACACTTACTGGCTGACACTAACATTACGGCTGACACTAACACTTACTGGCTGACACTCAACACTTACTGGCCTGACACTAACACTTACTGCTGGCTGACACTAACACTTACTGACTGGCTGACATCACCTTACTGACTGGTGACATACCTTACTGATGGCTGACCCTAACACTTACTGACTGGCTGACCTAACACTTACTGACTGGCTGACATAAATTACTGATAGACACTAACTATGGCTACTGATGACGCTGTCGTGTGCTGACTCGGTGCGCTTGACGTGACGCTCGTCGCTGAGCTTGCTGCCGCTGGCTGGTGCGCTCGCGGCTGGCCTGACCTTCGCTGGCTGGCTGACTGGCTGGCTGACGCTCGCGCGGCTGGCTGCGTCGCTGGCTTGGCTGACGCGTTCGCTGGCTTGGCTGACGCTCGCTCGCTGGTGGCTGACGTCTCGTTCGCTGGTCTGGCTGACGTCGCTCGCTGGCTGGCTTTGACGCTCGTTCGCTGTGGCTGGCTGACGCTCGCGATGGCTGGCTGACGCTCGCTCCGCTTGACGTGGCTGGCTGGAGACGCTCGCTCGCTGACTGGCTGGCTGACGTCGCTCGCTGACTGCTGGCTGACGCTCGCTCGCTGAGTGGGTGGGCTGAACTTCGCGTTGCTGACTGGCTGGCTGACGCTCGTCGTGGCTTGAACGCTGCCGCTGACACTGGCTGGCTGGCTGATGCTGACTGGCTGGCTGGTTGATGCTGACGCTGACTGGCTGGCTGAAACGGACTGAGGCTGGCTGGCTGACGGCTGGCTGGCTGACGCTGGCTGGCTGACGCTAGCTGGCTGGCTTGACGCTGGCTGGCTGACGCTGGGCTGGCTGAAACAGACACTGGCTGGTGGCTGACGTGGCTGGCTGACAGCTGGCTGGCTGACTGACCTGGCTGACTGACACTGGCTGACTGGCTGACTGACTCACTGGTTGACTGAATCGCTGGCTGACGCTGACTGGCTGACGGCTGACTGGCTAACGCTCTCTGGCTGGCTGACGCTGGATGGCTTCACGCTGGCTGGCCTGAAGCTAGCGCTCCGTCTTCTGCCGCGCTGAGTCAACGAACACTCGGAAGTCTATCGTTCCGCTGGCGAACGTCTGGATAATGTAGCTGGCTGGCTGAGAACTCGCTGTGTACTATCGCTGTTCGGGCTGACGCTGGATGGTTCAGCGCTGGCTGGCATGAAGCGTCGCTGGCCTGGCTGACGCTCGTTTCGTTGTTGGCTTGGTAACGCTGCGTACTTGGCTCGTGTGGCTGAGCTCGGAAATGGCTGTGCTGACGCTGGCTTCGTTGCTGGCTGCCCTGACGCTGTTCTCGTTGGCTGAACAGGGCTCATTGTTGGCTGAACCTGGCTTCGTTCTGCTGGCTGACGCTGGCCTTCGTTGGCTGATGGAGCGTCGTTCGTTGCTGAACGGCATCGTTGCTTGGCTGGACACGTTGGCTTTCGTTGTTGGCTGACGCTGGCTTCGTTCGTTGGCTGAACGCTGGTCGTGTTGGCTACGCTGGCTTCGTTGTTGGT
>NC_036846.1:12606878-12677268 GCF_002910315.2 Salvelinus sp. IW2-2015 | reverse complement strand
ACTGGCTGGCTGGACACGGAATTGTGGCTGTTTCCTATCACTGGAACTGACCTGGGCGCTGTGCTTGATCAACTGATATGTGGACCGACCGGCTGGTGCTTGATGGCTTGATAGACCTGACCACCCTGACGGTATTGTTTTGGGCTGGCTGTCCAATATTCTGGACTGACGGAAGACTGGCGTTAGCTGAGGATTCACTTTGCGCTGCTGCACTGACTGGACTGGCTGACACTGAACTGACTGCGCTGGACACTTGACTGGGCTGACACTAACACTTACTGGCTGACACTAACACTTACTGGGCTGACACTAACACTTACTGGCTGACACTAACACTTACTGGCTGACACTAACACTTACTGGCTGACACTAACCACTTACTGGCTGACACTAACACTTACTGGCTGACACTAACACTTACTGGCTGACCAACTAACACTTACTGGCTGACACTAAACAACTTACTGGCTGACACTAACAACTTACGACTGGCTGACCACTAACACTTACTGACTGGCTGACCCTAACACTTACTGACTGGCTGACCTAACACTTACTGACTGGCTGACCTAACACTTACTGACTGGACACTAACACTTACTGGCTACTGACTGACGCTCGGTCGCTGGCTGCTGACGCTCGGTCGCTGGCTGAGCTGCAGCCAGCCAGTCAGTCAGCGTCAGCCAGCCAGCGTCAGCCAGCCAGCGTCAGCCAGCCCCCCCCACATCCAACCCCCCCAGCGTCCGTCAGCTGCTGCCCTCCCTCCCGATCACACTGTCTACCTGGCTCTGCTCTGGCTGTCTAGCACCTTCCAGAGTCACAGCCCCGTGAAATGGCACATAAGGGATAATGGCACAACTGGCCTGATAAATGATGAATACAACTTGTGCTTGAGGAGAAAGAAAGCTATTTTCATGAGGCATGGGCTATTGGAAGACATGTACAAAATATTGCAGCAAAACATTTTCTCTGATAACGAAAAACATTTTACAACTTGATACTTAACAGTCGTGTGCAGTAGCCTGGTGACATATGCCTGGTGCTAGAATAACACATTTAAGGCCTTTACAGTTGGCACACTGTCCTCCATTGCCAGCTTCTTTACTGCGGTTTCACATTTCATAGCACTTAGCCTTTGGGATTACACATCAAATCTCTCTACCTCTCTCTGCCATACCAACTGCTGCTATGGCAACGGCAGGGGAGCCGTGGTGGATGACAGAGTTGTGTATGAGAGAGGAGAAAGAACAAGAGAAAGTGCATGTGATGTGTATCAGTTTGTGTATGTGTGTATTGATTTGGTTGGAGTGTGTGCGCACGTACGAGTATCGGTTCGGTTTGCGTGAGAGCCGCTGGTGTCTCGGTATCATAGCACTCCAAAGCCATTCTCCCAGTAATTCTAGGGAGCTTGTTGCTCCCATAATAGCCGAGGACCATGCCAGGAAGGGGTAATGATCGACAGCAGGACAGAGAGAAGGCTATTAGAAGAGCTGGAGCTTAGCTGTTGGAGACACATTTAACAAAAATGCACCACCTATATGAATATTATTATAGAAATCCATAGGACACTGATTACTAAGAAGATATCTTAGTTGCAACCATACTGTATGGGAGATGGTGGTTAACACATAGGTTAAGTATGACTGCTCTATTCAAACGGAGCAATAGGAGATTTGTGTGTGATTAAATTGGTGTCAAATTGTAGTCTGTGTGTGTGCTCGATTATGTGTGTGCGCATGATTATGTGTGGTGTGTGGTGTGTGCCTGCACACGTCAGGGAGAAAATAAGAGTGGGCTTTCATATCTTTAAAGATCTAGCACACTTCCAAGGCCTACTGTTCGACCGCAGATTGCATTGTGCCTCTACTTCTATGTCCTGGTAAAGCTGGATTGGTTGGTTTTCAACGTCACTTTTTAGAAAAGGTCTGTGTCAAGTGCGTCAAACGTTACACCACAGACTGTAGCCTTCGACTGGAGAGTGAAAAATAACTGGAAATTACTGCAACACTTTATATAGTCATCACATTTAAGTATGTGAGTGAGCAGTGAACAAGAAAACTGCTGCACGTACTATAGCTGAAGCCATGTCAACAGAAGCACTAGCATTACTTGTAGTTGATATTACACCGCAACAGAAATAAAATAAAGGCCATTAAATATAACTTACATTGTGGGCGCATCATCTAAATTAGATGGGGTGTAAAAGTCCTCATAAAACATGTTAGGTCATTGCTAAGTCACGTCCCCATAAGCTAGCCCTAAGTCGCCTTTATAAACCCCCTTCCCAGTACATCAGTGTATGAAGCGGTGTGCTGTTGCCTGATGTGACGTCACTGTGGTAAAGTTGGGAATGCTGGCGGGACTCACCACAATCATCTCCGAAGGTTCCAGAACGATGCACTCACATCCACGTCTCATGCTCCCTGCAGAACGCTTTCCAAAACTGGGGAAAGAGAACAAATGACAGAGAGAAAAAAAGAAGAGTTTAGGGAAAATTACTTTGAATCCCACTGATGCCAAGCTAAATGTATTAAATCTGTAATTTCTGTTATTCCTGTTCAAACGATAGACAAACTTTCCTCCTTGAACAGCTTGTAAGTAAGCATTTCACAGTAAGGTCTACAACTGTTGTATTCGGTACATGTGACAAATATAATTAGATTTGATAAGTTGGATAAGTCGTCAGAGTAAAAATACACTTCAAGTGGAAAATTCCTGGATGAAGAATGAAGACTGCAAGAGTTGTATGATGCATTCAGTCCCCAAACTGAGACGAGGGTTCCCTTGTACCATATTTACGAAATCAACACCAAAATGTGTGTTGATGTGACTCCCAAATAAACTATTAGGAAGTCACATATCAGTACATATAATATTTTGTTTATGTTGTGTAAATTCCCCCCAGTGTACATACATATACAAAAGTACGTGGACATACATCAAATTAGTAGATTCGTCTATTTCAGCCACACCTGTTGCTGACAGGTGTATACAATTGAGCACACAGCCATGCAATCTCTATAGACAAACATTGGCAGTAGAATGGCCCGTACTGAAGAGCACAGTGACTTTCAACGTGGCCACATCATAGGATGCAACCTTTCCAACAGGTTTGTCAAATTTCTTCCAAGCTAGAGCCGCAGCGGTCAACTGTAATTGCTGTTATTGTGAAATGGAAACATCTAGGAGCAACAACGGCTCAGCTGCGAAGTGGTAGGCCACACAAGCTCACAGAATGGGACCCCGAGAACTGATGCGTGTAGTGTAAAAATCTTCTGTCCTTGGTTGCAACACACTACTGAGATCCAAATGGCCTCTGGAAGCAACGTCAGCACAAGAACTGTTCTTCGGGAGATTCAAAAAAGGTTTTCCATGGCCGAGCAGCCACACACAAGCCTAAGATCACCATGCGCAATGCCAAGCATCGGCTGGAGTGGTGTAAAGCATTCCACCATTTGACTCTGGAGCAACATAAATGCGTTCTCTGGAGTAATGAATCACACTTCACCATCTGACAGTCCGACGAACAAATGTGGGTTTGGCAGATGCCAGGAGAACGCAACCTGCCCTAATACATAGTGCCAACTGTAAAGTTTGGTGGAGGAGGAATAATGATCTGGAGCTGTTATTCATGGTTTGGGCAGGTTGCAGTGAAGTTCCAGTGAAGGGAGGACCATCTTAACGTTACAACATACAAAGACATTCTAGATGATTCTGTGCATCCAACTTTGAGGCAACAGTTTGGGGAAGGCCTTAAAACTGCTATCCCAGGGAAACATGTTTACATTGCCAAAGCAAGTGAAATAGATAAAACAAAAGTGAAAAATAAAATAATTAACAGTAAACATTACTCAAAAGTTCAAAAAGAATAAAGACATTTTAAATGTCATATTATACACTGCTCAAAAAAATAAAGGGAACACTTAAACAACACAATGTAACTCCAAGTCAATCACACTTCTGTGAAATCAAACTGTCCACTTAGGAAAGCAACACTGAATTGACAATAAATTTCACATGCTGTTGTGCAAATGGAATAGACAAAAGGTGGAAATTATAGGCAATTAGCAAGACACCACCAATAAAGGAGTGGTTCTGCAGGTGGTGACCAAGACCCACTTCTCAATTCCTATGCTATCCTGGCTGATGTTTTGGTCACTTTTGGAATGCTGGCGGTGCTTTCATCTAAGTGATAGCATGAGACGGAGTTCTACCAACCACACAAGTGGCTCAGGTTAGTGCAGCTCACGCCAGGATGGCACATCAAATGCGAGCTGTGGCAAGAAAGGTGTGCTGTGTCTGTCAGCGTAAGTGTCCAGAGCATGGAGGCGCTACCCAGGAGACAGGCCAGTACATCAGGAGACGTGGAGGAGGCCGGTAGGAGGGCAACAACCCAGCAGCAGGACCGCTACCTCCACCTTTGTGCAAGGAGGAGCAGGAGGAGCACTGCCAGAGCCCTGCAAAATGACCTCCAGCAGGCCACAAATGTGCAATGTGTCTGCTCAAACGGTCAGAAACAGACTCCATGAGGTGGTATGAGGGCCCGACGTCCAAAGGTGGGGTTGTGCTTACACAAAGAACACCAAGAAATTGGCAAATTCGCCACTGGCGCCCTGTGCTCTTCACAGATGAAAGCAGGTTCACACTGAGCACATGTGACAGACGTGACAGTCTGGAGACGCCGTGGAGAACGTTCTGCTGCCTGCAACCATCCTCCAGCATGACCCGGTTTGGCGTGGGTCAGTCTGGTGTGGGGTGGCATTCATCATTGGGGGGCCGCACAGCCCTCCATTTGCTCGCGAGAGGTAGCCTGACTGCCATTAGGTAACGAGATGAGATCCTCAGACCCCTTGTGAGACCAATATGCTGGTGCGGTTGCCCTGGTTCCTCCTAATGCAAAGACATGCTAGACCTCATGTGGCTGGAGTGTGGTCAAGCAGTTCCTGCAAGAGGAAGGCATTGATGCTATGGACTGGCCCGCCCGTTCCCCAGACCTGAATCCAATTGAGCACATCTGGGACATCATGTCTCGCTCCATCCACCAACGCCACGTTGCACCACAGACTGTCCAGGAGTTGGCGGATGCTTTAGTCCAGGTCTGGGAGGAGATCCCTCAGGAGACCATCCGCCACCTCATCAGGAGCATGCCCAGGCGTTGTAGGAAGCTCATACAGGCACGTGGAGGCCACACACACTACTGAGCCTCATTTTGACTTGTTTTAAGGACATTACATCAAAGTTGGATCAGCCTGTAGTGTGGTTTTCCACTTTAATTTTGAGTGTGACTCCAAATCCAGACCTCCATGGTTTGATAAATTTGATTTCCATTGATCATTTTTGTGTGATTTTGTTGTCAGCACATTCAACTATGTAAAGAAAAAAGTATTTAATAAGAATATTTCATTCATTCAGATCTAGGATGTGTTATTTTAGTGTTCCCTTTATTTTTTTTAGCAGTATATATATATATATAGTGTTGTAACAATGTGCAAATAGTTAAAGAACAAAAGGGAAAAATAAACAAATATGGGTTGTATTTACAATGGTGTTCTTCCCTGGTTGCCGTTTTCTTGTGGCAACAGGTCACAAATCTTGCTGCTGTGATGGCAAACTGTGGTATTTCACCCAGTAGATATGGGAGTTAATGGGTCTGTGTAATCTGAGGGAAATATGTCTAATATGGTCATACATTTGGCAGGGGGTTAAGAAGTGCAGCTCAGTTTCCACCTCATTGTGGGCATTGTGCACATAGTCTGTCTTCTCTTGAGAGCCAGGTCTGCCTATGCTGGCCTCTCAATGACAAGGCTATACTCACTCAGTCTATACATAGTCAGTTTTCCTTCATTTTGGGTCAGACACAGTGGCAGGCATTCTGTGTAATCTCTGTTTAAGGCCAAATAGCTTTCTAGTTAGCTCAGTTTTTTTGTTAATTCTTACCAATGTGTCAAGTAATTATCTTTTTCTTTTCTTGTTATTTGGTTGGGTCTAATTGTGTTGCTGTCCTGGGGCTCTGTTTGTGAACATTTAGTGAATTCAGTGAATTTAGTGAATTCTTGGTTGGTGAGCGGACCCCAGACCTCACAACCATAAAGGGCAAAGGTTTCTATAACCGATTCAAGTATTTTTAACCAGATACTAATTGGTATGTCGAATTTCATGTTCCATTTGATGACGTAGAAGGTCCTTGCCTTGTCTCTCAGATCTTTCACAGCTTTGTTGACGTTACCTGTGGCGCTGATGTTTAGGCCAAGGTAGGTATAGTTATGTGCTTTAGGGCAACGGTGTCTAGATGGAATTTGTATTTGTGGTACTAGCAACTGGACCTTTTTTTGAACACCATAATTTTTGTCTTACTGAGATTTACAATTAGGGCCCAGGTCTGACAAAATCTGTGCAGAAGATCTAGGTGCTGCTGTAGGCTGCCCTCAGTTGGGAACAGAAGCACCAGATCATCAGCAAACAGTAGACATTTGACTTCAGATTCTAGTAGGGTGAAGCTGGGTGCTGCAGACTGTTGTAGTGCCATGCCCTCGCCAATTCGATGATATACATGTTGAAGAGGGTGGGGCTCAAGCTGCATCCCTGTCTCACCCCACGACCCTGTGGAAAGAAATGTGTTTTTTGCTGATTTTAACCACACACCGTGTACACGGATTTTATAATGTCATGTCGTTTTTGTTTATATAAATGCTGCAGTTGCCACAAGTTCTCTATTCCAATTGTAAACTGTATGAAATAACTAGATAGTTACTGGTGTGTGCTAAAAGGGTTTCAAATCGGTGATGCCACTTGGTCTGAGACCTTGAAGTAGTTGTGTTCTTTGCTATGTATGGCCGTGGCTTTTGTGGAGCGATAGGTAACGATGCTTCAAGGGTGACTGTTGCTGATGTGTTCAGAGGGTCCCTGATTCAAGCCCAGGTTGGGGGACCCGAATCACTCGGTTGGGCTCTGTCGTGTGGTTGCTGCAGAAAATGAGAACGGCAAAGGGCGTGAATGTAACCAGTGTAAAATGGCTAGCTAGTTAGTGGTGCACGCGTGTAGAGTTTCAACTCTATGATGTCAATCGGTCTGAGACCTTGAAGTCGTTGTTACCCCTATGGCTTTTGTGAAGCGATAGGTAATGATGCTTCATGGGAGGCAGTTGTTGATGTGTTCAGGGGGTCCCTGGTTTAAGCCCAGGTTGGGGCAGGATGGAATAAATACTGTTACACGTGTGACCCTATCAATGCTTCTTTCACAATCCTGTTTGTTCCCATTAGTCCTAAATTATAGCATTTCAAGGTTACATTTGATGACTGACAAGAATGGTTTTAAAAACATGGCGTCTAAGCGTGTTCTAAAAGAAGGATTGATGTACAGGGCTACTACAATATGTCGAGCGTGTTAAGCTGTGTGGGGTTAATGCCAATCATTACTGTTTGACTTGACTGGTGATGAGACTGCCTCAGCTGCATCTTATGCACTCTTAGCTGTGAGACCACCAAATAGCGTGCTCAATCATGCCCTTCCATTTACATTCCTTTCCATAAGTACTCCGACACGCCATTTCATAGTGTTCTTTCTACAACTGTCACAGTATATGAGCTAATAAGGTTATGTTCGAAGAGAGAGTGTAGGGGGAAGGGGAGTTGACTTCCACATGTGGGACTTGTTTAGGCGTCAATCCACTACAACTTCCCCCACCTGTCCAGGCGAGTCATAACAATGCTATATGTTTACGTTTTGGGAATGTAAATCATTAGATGGAAACAGTAAAGGTTACAAGTACGAATTGCTTTTTTAACAGACAAAGATTAATCCCCTGGTTATGCAAGATTTTTGCTGCTTGGTGGTTGTGAAGCCGCAAGGAGGTGGGCAGAGAGAGTGCCTCAGGGCTAATCAAAGTCAATGAAAACATGACCGGGAAACTAATGGTTTAAGGTCTCCAACCAACTCCAACCGACCAAAGGCTAAACAGACAGTCAGATGGTTAGAGGTCATCGAAAGATTGCAGAGCGTCTGATGCCTTCTCGCCCATCCAACACAAACAAATGCCGTTCGGGCACATGGTAGCCTTCCTGAACTGTAAATAGAAGCCGACATCCAGGAAAAGAATTCACAAGTGACTTGTGACTAATGACTCATACATTTTACTTCCCGAAATATAACTTGATGCTTCAATGACGCTGAAATAGGGTGGAGTGCATCCATTTGGGTACACATCGAGTGGAGTGCATCTCAAAACATCAAATCGTGTCTACACCTTTCATACATTTCCCCACAAATTCAAAAGCACAAAAGGTACATGTAGTGTTAGTTCAGTTGCCAAACGGATGTATAACCTCAACCCAACAAATCTCTCTGCTGAGCTGATCTGGAGGCACAGTGTACTCGCTAACAATACCGAAATAATAATTTTAAAAAACATGCCTTGCATTCCTGACATCTTTCATATACTCTAATCATTCAACCCACCAGCTCCCTTGCTGGAGAAAAGTCATAATTTCAGCTACAACCTACCATTGTGCTACTGTGTGCTGGTCCTCCTAGGGAAAACATGTCTCACAGACTCACGCCTAGGGCCTGGAAGTTAAGAAAAGCTCAATGAACTCATACCTGTCAGACGTCTGTCATCTGGTATGTATATCCTCTCTCACAAAGTCCTTCCTCAGTCTACAACTACCTAGAAGAGTACATCCAGTTCGGGAAAGTTCTGATCAATCGCAGCATTTCATTCCGCTCATAGTTGCACCCTCCTGCTGGTGTTTGAGTGAGTGTGAGAGGGGGTGTGTGTGTGTCTGCCTGTCTCTAGCTACGCTGTGCGTACTCTGGCCAACATTCCAGTGCACAGCTCACTTCCTGCAGGCCTGGGAGCGTACAGGCCAGGAGTGGGGTGGTGTGAGTGAGAGGGTGACCCTTTCTTCCACCAGTCCTTCCCTACAGACCATATACATGAACTCTATGATGCAACAGGCTACAATGTTGACTAGTGGGGAGTGTCTGAATATGCTATACTGTGCTGTTTTGGTCCTGTTTTTTTGTCTTATCCAAGTATTCAACCCACAAACAGCGCTTGATTTACAGGTTCAATTCAACAAGCGTTCTTATAATTGTGAATTTGAGCTTGGACGTTCAGTGTAAACAGCGTATCTCAAACCAAGGGTTGGACAACAACACTGGCATAGTGAGTAACAATTCAAAAAAGAGGATTGTTATTATACATCTCACTATGGCATACCTCATTTAATCGACTAGTCGATTGTTTGGTCAATAGCCTGTTGGTCGACCGAGATTTCTTCAGTCGAGCAGTCACAAAAAAGAAATCTCTTCACGGTGCACAAGACAACCGTCTGATTCGTGCCTGTCTCAGTGGACTAATCCATCGTGGAGGCCACAGGGGTGGCACAGTCCATCACTGTAAGACATGTGATACTGAAATTGTATATATATTTTTTATATGTAAAAATAACGGTGCAACACTAAAATCTAAAATTACAACACGTGCGCTTTCTCCCAAGTTGGATATGGTCGCTTTCCACAGTTCTGAAACAATCTTCAGTGCGCAACAGAATTTCCGCCTTTCCCTATGTTGCTATGTGCATAATAGCAAAGTTAACCAACATATTGGGATTGACAACAATGCGGCGGAGGCAGCAGCAGAGACGAGGAAACAGCCATTGCCTTAGCCTAATTGTCAAAAAAAAATGGAGGAGAGAGGAAACCCCAATTTAAATGAGTTCTATATTCAATAGCTTAACTTTTAAAATGTGCCTGGCCTAATAAATCTATATTGATCTATGGAAATAAGACAGATCTTTCTTCTGTTGCCTGTTTGAGTGTTTGACAGCATACTGATTCTGTGAACACCAAGCCGCATGCAACGGCAAAATTAACATCTTTACTATGCTGTAATATAGTCGTTACAATTTGTTTTCGTTAGAACATAAATGGTATTATTTATAATTTAGTGTTGTTTACACTGTTCCAAACAGATAGAAAAATACTCTAATCTAAGCGCACCTGTTTGTCACACATAATATGCACGCAGCTTTCACTCCTATAACCTCCCTTTTTTTGATCTCCTTATTGTTACTACAATTATTATGATTATCATTATAATAATAAGTAATGTAGTTATCATTAGTAGGCTTTGTATAGTATCCTTGTATATCAACCATTGAGCTGTAGGCCTAAGAGCGCATCCTGTTTAGTTTTAATACCGTAACGTACTTAGGCCTATATTTCAATATATAGGCTACTGGATCAATCAATTAACCATTCATTCGTTCATGCCATCACACAGCACGAGACATTCATGCTTTGAAATGCAACCAAGCATTTTAGTTTGAGCTTTGAATAATTAGCCTAAACAATAAATAAACCGCAATTCACAAACGCATGCAACTGTTTTTAGTCTGCTGTAAGGCTTAATATATATATATATATACAAACATTTTCTTCCCCCCCAGTTAAAACAGACTTTCTGGTACACTTATTTAGTGTTGTTTAAACTGTTCCAAATGGTCCGAAAAAAATAAATAAGTATAATCTAACAGCAACTGTTAAAACACACAATACTCACGCAACACTTGCTCCTATACCCTCCTTTCTCTTGATCTCCAGTAGTTTCCACAACTAAGTCAAATCTATCTGGGCTCCTGAATGGCGCAGCGGTCTAAAGCACTGCATCTCAGTGCAAAAGGCGTCACTACAGCCCCTGGTTTAAATCCAGGCTGAAAAACATGATTGGGAGTCCCATAGGGCGGCAAACAGTTGGCCCAGCAGTCATTGTAAAATAAGAATTTGTTCTTAACAGACTTGCCTAGTTAAATAAAGGTTACATTTTTTTTAAATGAATGTCTTCCACAGATCTGACTTCCCCTTTCCCTCCTGAGCAACCAGTAAACATTTGCCCGTTTCGAGTTTCTTTTTCATGTCCTCCACAAACATTTTGCTGTCATGTGTTACTGTGTTCAGAGTTTGTTATAACCAATTTATTGATGTGATTATGATAGGCTATAGGTCAGGCCATATTGATCGCATGTGATGCTTACATGTTTCACGGAAAGAGAAAGGGTTGAGGGAATGTTTGTCGTAAACAAATTAGGGATTTCGGGAACATAACTTTTCAATCAGAAACAAGAAAGAAACTAAATGGCTGAAATGATGTTGCAGCTTCAGCACGGATAGCACAAAAAAAAAACACTTGCTGTGCTGTCGTGCCTTTTCGCGACAGTAGGGAGGAGAATGAGACAACGTGTGGCAGTTACACAGGGACTAGCTGTCATTTTTTTGTGTGAGTATCGGGTACTTTCTGGATTAATTTGTGTGTTAGTTATTTAATCAAACAGTGTCGTTAAAGCATCACACAAGCTCAGTGCATATTTAGTTGATTTTATTCAAACACATAGGGTATATCTGTCTATATATGAACAAAGAAGTTTAAACATTGACCAAACGATTGGTCGAAAGAACAGAACGACTCTCGGTCAACCAACATTTTTTGGGGTCGGGGACAGCACGACAACTCACACAACAGCAAAAATGTGCAAAGACCTTTCCTCTGTCACAGAAATGTCCTTGTACGTCTTAGAGGCTTTACAGAAGTTCATTAGACAACGGCGCAACTTGTTTTCATCAGGAAATGACAGCAGTTAGAGTTAGTAAAGGGTTACGTCCCAAATGGCTTCCTTTTCCCTGTAGATTGCACTACGTTTGATCTGAGCACTATGGGCTCTGGTCAAAACTAGTGCACTACATACTGTAAGGAATAGGGTGTCATTTGGAACAAAGGGAGGAGTCAGTTTTCACATGGCAATTAAGTTTATATTCCTATAAAACTGGACCCAAGCTTGCTGGGAACAGCTGACAAATGGTTGTGGTTCCCATTAGGCAAGAAGATCAGGGAGGTTTCTTCAGGCGAAGTGTGGGCGATCAGCTAGGTTCAGTGCAATGGTGATAATAATGAAGACAAATTAAAGGGAAAGTGTGATCAATAAAGGGTTTATATAGGGCACTGCCTCCATTAACCCTTTTCTAGCCCTTTTCTAGCTGACTGGGACTGTTTTATTAATGAAGATATATAGTTGAAGTCGGAAGTTTACATACACATTAGCCAAATACATTTAAACTCAGTTTTTCACAATTCCTGACATTTAAAAACGGGATTTGATCCCTAAGAAGTTAACGGGATCGATTTGACAACATCCAGTGAAATGGCAGAGCGCCAAATTCAAATTAAACTATTAGAAATATTTAACTTTCATACAATCACAAGTGCAATACACCAAATTTAAGCTTTACTTCTTGTTAATCCAGCCACCGTGTCCGATTTCATAAAGGCTTTACGGCGAAAGCAAACCATGCTATTATCTGAGGTCAGCACCCCATCAAACAAACACAGACAATCATATTTCATCCCGCCAGGCGCGACACAAAACTCAGAAATAACGATATAATTCATGCATTACCTTTGACGAGCTTCTTCTGTTGGCACTCCAATATGTCCCATAAACATCACAAATTGTCCTTTTGTTCGATTAATTCCGTCGTTAAAGCTCCAAAATGTCCATTTATTTGGAGCGTTTGATCCAGAAAAACACTGGTTCCAACTCGCACAACATGACTACAAAATATCTAATAAGTTACCTGTAATCTTTGTTCAAACATTTCAAACAACTTTCCTAATACAATTTTACTTATTTAACGTAAATAATCAATCAAATTTAAGACGAGAAACTGCGTTCAATAGCGGATAAAAACAAAGTGGAGCGAGCTTTCAGGTCGCGCGCCCCTAACAAACAGTACACTAGACTCGACCCTCGTTCTAAACAGCCCTACTTCTTCATTCTCAAAAAAAAACATCAACCAAATTCTAAAGACTTGACATCTAGTGGAAGCAATAGGAACTGCAAGCAAGTGCCTTAGAAATCTAGATCCCCATAAAAAACCCATTGAAAAAAGACTGACCTCAACAACAAAAATTCCTGGATGTTTTGTCCTCGGGGTTTCGCCTGCCAAATGAGTTCTGTTATACTCACAGACATTAACAGTTTTAGAAACTTCAGAGTGTTTTCTATCTGAATCTACCAATAATATGCATATCCTAGCTTCTGGGCCTGAGTAGCAGGCAGTTTACTTTGGGCACGCTTTTCATCCGGACGTGAAAATACCGCCCCCTAGCCTAGAGAGGTTAATCCTAGGAAAAATTCCCTGTCTTAGGTCAGTTAGGATTACCACTTCATTTTAAGAATGTGAAATGTCAGAATAATAGTAGTAGCATCTCAAGGTCCTGGAGTGGCCTAGCCAGTCTCCAGACCTGAACCCAATAGAAAATCTTTGGAGGGAGCTGAAAGTTCGTATTGCCCAGCGACAGCCCCGAAACCTGAAGGATCTGGAGAAGGTCTGTATGGAGGAGTGGGCCAAAATTCCTGCTGCAGTGTGTGCAAACCTGGTCAAGAACTACAGGAAACGTATGATCTCTGTCATTGCAAACAAAGGTTTCTGTACCAAATATTAAGTTCTGCTTTTCTGATGTATCAAATACTTATGTCATGCAATAAAATGCAAATGAATTACTTAAAAATCATACAATGTGATTTTCTGGATTCCGTCTCTCACGGTTGAAGTGTACCTATGATAAAAATTACAGACCTCTACATGCTTTGTAAGTAGGAAAACCTGCAAAATCGGCAGTGTATCAAATACTTGTTCTCCCCACTGTAGCTCCTCCTGCACAACTAAGTGGGCTAATATTAAACCCATATAGCTCCTCCGGCACAACTAAGTGGGCTTATATTAAACCCATATAGCTCCTCCGGCACAACTAAGTGGGCTTATATTAAACCCATATAGCTCCTCCGGCACAACTAAGTGCCTCCCTGTGTGCCTGCATCATACGCTGAGCAAACATTTTCAGACCCCTTCTCCCTAGTGGTTGCCTCTCAAGCATTAAAGTCTACTCTGCCAATATCCTCAAATCCCTCTCAAGGAGACACACTTTCACCTTGGAAAGAGGAAAAGGTTAAATTTGAGCGTGGGGAGCGGCTGTCTGATTCTTGGCAATTTTCAGATGGAGTGGAACGCGGGTCTGTGGCAACGATGCTCCAGACATGCATATGAGCTATGAGTGTTACTGACCCTGAGATATGACAGAATAATTAGAGCTAAGCTTCTTAAGTCACTATGCTTCGTACTGCCAATTTCTTTTACATAAAAGAGCATTGTTTCAAGACACCCACAGTCGGGAAAGTGAATCCCGCATGCAAGACTGGATTTCATCACTGCATTTATTAATTGAGACTAACATTTTAGACTGGGAGACAAATAATTCAGTCGGGGGGGACAAATAATTCAGTCAGTCAGTGAGCCTAACATTTCAGTCGGTGAAATTAATCATAGTTTTATTCACTTGTCTGCACCTGTAGTGTCTGTAGTCCAATGCACATATAGTCCTACTCTGATATAAGACACCCTTGGGTCAAAAACGTGATTACAAAATTGCCGACAATTTGATCAAATCCAGCCCCAACTTGCTGTTGTTCGTACCTGCTTCTTGGCAGGAACATGGACTCCTTGATGAAGACGGACCCGGACAGTAGGATGTACCAGCAGCTTCCGACGTCATCCGGGCTGTGAAAGAGAAAATAGAGAGAATTGAACTGGTGAATCGCAAATTCAAACCTGCACACACACCCAAGTGAAAACACAGACAGCGTGCTACACGTCACAGACGAACTCACACGAACCCTGAGCAGTACAACAGAGTGGATGACACACACAAAGTTGTCTAGCTTCCAAATAGAAAACTCCCTAGTTGGCAATTCCAGTAACGATAATGTCAGATTTGCTGTTTAAAGTAGCCAGAAGCAGCAGCAGAGGACTACAGTACAATGAGGGAGGATTCAATAGTCCATTGAGAGGATTTTCTGATAGTTTTCTTGGCAAGCCATGGTTCTCTATTCAAATAGATCTAACATAAAACAGCCCATTGATAGTACAGATCTAGGAGGAAATACCAGCACAGACACATTACGGTGTCTCTACTGATGGCACCGACAGACATGGTCACTGTTTCTAGCTCCGAGTCAACTTTGCAGTATTTTTGTGCGCGTGTTATTTCATACATTACTTGCTCAGAACGTTTCTTGCAATATTCACTTCTTATGGCTGCAGGGGCAGTATTGAGTAGCTTGGATGAAAGGTGCACAGAGGTGCCCAGAGTAAACGGCCTGCTCCTCAGTCATAGTTGCTAATATATGCATATTATTATTAGTATTGGATAGAAAACACTGAAGTTTCTAAAACTGTTTGAATTATGTCTGTGAGTATAACAGAACTCATATGGCAGGCAAAAACCTGAGAAGTTCCACTTCCTGTTTGGATTTTTTCTGAGGCTGTAAATAGTATCATTTGTCTATAAAATTGTTAGAAGTACACCTCTGCATAACATTGTATCCTTATTAACATTAAAGAAAACAAAAAAGAAAGATATAGATCAACTTACAAAGAATAACTTTATTAACATTGTTTTTTAGTCTGTAACAGAAAAGACTTAAAGTGCATCGATTTGCCTGAAAAAAATAAAATAAATATCAAGCCTTATTTAAACTACTTTTTTTTTACCATTTGATACTGAAAAATAAAATATAATCAATAAATAATAATACATTCAAATTGATCAGCAACATTAACTCAGGAGCACAATATATGAAACACTTTGACCTATAAAACAAAAATGAATAAAACAATTTGTGCTGATTTTTTAAAATCAAAATGAGGAAGTCATAGTTTTTATTTTTGCAGCACTTGCGTCATCCAGCATGACAGAGACTATGTCTAATGCTGCAGGCAGTATCAGCTCCTCTGCTATGGAGTGGGGTTTTTTGCACTGAGCAATTTGGTACGCCACCTGATATGATGCTAACAGTGCTCGCTGGTTTACTGAAGTAGCATTCACAAAGCGGGACGATTGTTGGCAATATTCGGCACGTTTTCGCTAAAAAAACTCAAGCGGCTTATCAGCGTGATTGGGGTGTAATGTCTTTAAGTGACGCCTTCATTTATTTGGCTTCATGCTGTCCGCTGCCAACATTTYTAGACACAGTAAACATACCGGTCTTTCCTCKTCTCCCACCGTAGTCACAGTGAAGCCAAGCGCTACATACGCGTCGTCATATTTCCTCGTCTTAGCTTTCGGGAGACTTTGTCTCATTATCTCCGTCTCTCTCCGCCTTTCTTTTCATCCCTGTTAAATATTTTTCCATGGTGTCTCTTAAGGGTTTGTTATCTGCACTTCATATCTCCTGCTCTGTGCCGTGTGCTCTTGTTCGGTGCAAAAAAAAACTACTCCCTGCAGCAAAAAAAGCATGTTCCCCGGGGTCACACACGCCCCCCCTGGCATCGCGCCGAGCCCCCCCAGGGGGGCGCGCCCCACTATTTGAGAAGGACTGCATTAAGGAGAGATATATCTATAATTCCATGTGTATAACTTGTATTATCATCTACATTTATGATGAGTATTTCTGTTGAAACGATGTGGCTATGCAAAATCACTGGATGTTTTTGGAACTAGTGAATGTAACGCGCCAATGTAAACTCCGATTTTTTTATATAAATATGAACGTTATCTAACAAAACATGCATGTATTGTGTAACATGAAGTCCTATGAGTGTCATCTGATAAAGATCAAAGGTTAGTGATTCATTTTATCTCTATTTCTGCTTTTTGTGACTGCTATCTTTCGCTGGAAAATTGGCTGTGCTTATTGTGGTTTGGTGGTGACCTAACATAATCGTTTGTAGTGCTTTAACTGAAAAGCATATTTGAAATCAGACACTTTGGTGGGATTAACAACAAGATTACCTTCAAAATGATATAAGACACATGTATGTTTGAGGAATTTTAATTATGAGATTTCTGTTGTTTGAATTTGGCGCCCTGCACTTTCACTGGCTGTTGTCATATCGATCCCGTTAGCGGGATTGCAGCCATAAGAAGTTAACAGCCAAAATTAATTGGTGGCTATAAAATCGGCAATCACTCAACAGCATTTCAACCAGAAATTTGAATTCCCTAAATTGGATCCTTTGTTTTAACACCCCGAGGCAGTTCTATTCATCCCGGGGGCTGCTCCAAAACGCCACCGCAGGAGAAGAGGAATAAAGAGTGGGCTTCTAGTCAGACTCAGGAGGCATGCATATCATCCACCGCTTCCGAGGATATTGCTTGCTAATATTCAGTCCCGGAAAACAAAGTAGACAAGCTCAGAGCAAGGATTTCCTTCCAGACTAACATTCTGTTTCATGGAATCATGGCTCTCTCAGGAACTACTGTCTCTGTCCATTCAGCCAGTGGGGTTCCCCAATAACTCTCATTGAAAAAGAAAGCTGGAGATGTACGTTTCATGATTAAGACACTAACAGCTTACAGACAGTAGGCAATTAAGGTCACAATTATGAAGAGGCCTTTCTACTGACTGAAAAGCATCAAAAGAAAGATGCCCAGGGTCCCTGATCATCTGCGTGAATGTGCCTTAGGCATGCTGCAAGGAGGCATGAGGACTGCAGATGTGGCCAGGGCAATACATTGCAATGTCCGTACTGTGAGACTCCTAAGACAGTGTGACAGGGAGACAGGACGGACAGCTGATTGTCCTCGCAGTGGCAGACCACGTGTAACAAGACATGCACAGGATCGGTAAATCCGAACATCACACCTGCGGGACAGGTACAGGATGGCAACAACTATCTGAGTTACACCAGGAACGCAGAGTCCCTCCATCGGTGCTCAGACTGTCCGCAATAGGCTGAGAGAGGCTGGACAGAGCTCGTAGGCCTGCTATAAGGCAAGTCCTCACCAGACATCACCAGAAACAATGTCGCCTATGGGCACAACCCCACTGTCGCTGGACCAGACAGGACTGGCAAAAAGTGCTCTTCACGGATGCGGTTTTGTCTCACCGGGTGTGATGGTCGGATTCGCGTTTATCGTCGAAGGAATGAGCGTTACACCGAGGCCTGTACTCTGGAACAGGATCGATTTGGAGGTGGAGGGTCTGTCATGGTCTGGGGTGGTGTGTCACAGCATCATCGGACTGAGCTTGTTGTCATTGCAGGCAATTTCAATGCTGTGCATTACAAGGAAGACATCCTCCTCCCTCGTGGTACCCTTCCTGCAGGCTCATCCTGACATGACCCTCCAGCATGACAATGCCACCAGCCATATCGCTTGTTCTGTGAGTGATTTCCTGCAAGACAGCAATGTCAGTGTTCTGCCATGGCCAGCGAAGATGATCATTGATGCCCCACGAGGTGATAGCTTGCATGGAGCCCCAGACCGAGGGTGATTGACCRTCATCTTGAACTTCTTCCATTTTCTAATAATTGCGCCAACAGTTGTTGCCTTCTCACCAAGCTGCTTGCCTATTGTCCTGTAGCCCATCCCAGCCTTGTGCAGGTCTACAATTTTATCCCTGATGTCCTTACACAGCTGTCGGGTCTTGGCCATTGTGTAGAGGTTTGAGTCTGTGTGATTGAGTGTGTGGACAGGTGTCTTTTTATACAGGTAACGAGTTCAAACAGGTGCAGTTAATACAGGTAATGAGTGGAGAACAGGAGGGCTTCTTAAAGAAAAACTAACAGGTCTGTGAGAGCCGGAATTCTTACTGGTTGGTAGGTGRTCAAATACTTATGTCATGCAATAAAATGCAAATTAATTACTTAAAAATCATACAATGTGATTTTCTGGATTTTTGTTTTAGATTCCGTCTCTCACAGTTGAAGTGTACCTATGATAAAAATGACAGACCTCTACATGCTTTGTAAGTAGGAAAACCTGCAAAATCGGCAGTGTATCAAATACTTGTTCTCCCCACTGTATCTACATAGGCGTACAGTGGCACATTATCAGCAACCATCACTCCTGTGTTCCAATGGCGTGTTGTGTTAGCTAATCCAAGTGTATCATTTTAAAAAGGCTAATTGATCATTAGAAACCCCTTTTGCAATTGCCAAAACAGCTGAAAACTGTTGTACTAATTGAAGAAGAAATAAAACTGGCCTTCATTAGACTAGTTGAGTATCTGGAGCATCAGCATTTGTGGGTTCGATTACAGACTCAAAATGGCCAGAAACAAAGACTTTCTTCTGAAACTCGTCAGTCTATTCTTGTTCTGGGAAATGGAGTATATTCCACGCGAGAAATTGCCAAGAAACTGAAGATCTCATACAACACTGTATACTACTCCCTTCACAGAACAGAGCAAACTGGCCCTAACCAGAATAGAAAGAGTGGGAGGCCCCAGTGCACAACTGAGCAAGAGGACAAGTACATTAGTGTCTAGATTGAGAAACAGACACCTCACAAGTCCCCAACTGGCAGCTTTGTTAAATAGTACCCGCAAAACACCAGTCTCAACGTCAACAGTGAAGAGGCGACTCCGGGATGCTGGCCTTCTAGACACTAATGTACTTGTCCTCTTGCTCAGTTGTGCACCGGGGCCTCCCACTCCTATTTGTATTCTGGTTAGTGTCAGTTTGCGCTGTTCTGTGAAGGGAGTAGTACATAGTGTTGTACGAGATAATCAGTTTCTTGGCAATTTCTCGCATGGAATAGCCTTCATTTCTCAGAACAAGAATAGACTGACAAGTTTCAGAATAAAGTACTTGGTTTCTGGACATTTTGAGCCTGTAATCGAAACCAAATGCTGATGCTCCAGATACTTAACTAGTCTAAAGAAGGCCTGTTTAATTTCTTCTTTAAATCAGAACAGTTTTCAGCTGTGCTAACATAATTGCAAAATGGGTTTCTAATGATCAATTAGCTTTTTTAAATGATAAACTTGGATTAGCTAACACAACGTCCCATTGGAACACAGGAGTGATTGTTGAAGATAAATGGGCCTCTGTACGCCTACGTTTATATTCCATTAAAAATCAGCCGTTTCCAGCTACAATAGTCATTTACAACATTAACAATGTCTACACTGTATTTCTGATCAATTTGATATTATTTTAAAATGGACCAAAAATGTTTTGCTTTTCTTTCAAAACAAGTAAAATGTCTAAATGATCCCAAACTTTTGAACGGTAGTGTGTGTGTGTAATATATATATATATATATACACATACATACATACATACATACTCAAAAGTTTGGACACCTACTCATTCCAGGGTATTGTAGAATAATAGCTAAGACATCAAAACTATGAAATAACACATGGAATCATGTAGTAACCAAATTAAAGTGTTAAATCAAAATACATTTTATTTTTGATTCTTCAAAGTAGCCACCCTTTGAACACTTGGCATTCTCTCAACCAGCTTCATCTGGAATGGTTTTCCAACAGTCTTGAAGGAGTTCCCATATATGCTGAGCACTTGTTGGCTGCTTTTACTTCACTGCGGTCCAACTCATCCCAAACCAACTCAATTGGGTTGAGGTTGGGTGATTGTGGAGGCCAGGTCATCTAATTCAGCACTCTCCTTCTTAGTCAAATAGCCCTTACACAGCCTGGAGGTGTGTTGGGTCATTGTGCTGTTGAAAAACAAATGATATCCCATCTGGTTTGGGCTTAGTGGGACTGGCGTATGGCTGCAGAATGCTGTGGTAACCATGCTGGTTAAACGTGCCTTGAATTCTAAATAAATCACAGAGAGTGTCAGCAGCAAAGCACCCCCACCTCCATGGTGGTTACGACACATGCAGAGATCATCCGTTCACCTACTCTATGTCTCACGACACAGCGGTTGGAACCAAAAACCTCAAATTTGGACTCATCAGACCGAAAAGACAAATGTGTCCATTGCTCATGTTTCCTGGCCCAAGCTGGTCTCTTCTTATTAATGGTGTCATTTGGAAGTGGTTTCTTTGCAGCAATTCGACAATGAAGGCCTGATTGATGCAGTCTCCTCTGAACAGCTGATGTTGCAATGTGTCTGTTAATTGAACTCTGTAAAGCATTTATTTGGGCTGCAATTTCTGAGGCTGGTAACTCGAATGAACTTTTCCTCTGCAGCAGAGGTAACTCTGGGTCTTCCTTTGCTGTGGCAGTCCTCATGAAAGCCAGTTTCATCATAGCGCTTGATGGTTTTTGCGATTGCACTTGAAGAAACTTTCAAAGTCCTTGACATTTTCCCAACTGACTGATCTTCATGTCTTAAAGTAATGATGGACTGTTGTTTCTCTTTGCTTATTTGAGCTGTTCTTGCCATAATATGGACTTGGTATTTTACCAAACAGGGCTATTTTCTGTATACCACCCCTTTCTTGTCAGAACAACTGTTTGGCTCAAACACATTAAGGAAATTCCACAAATTAACCTTTAACAAGGCACACCTGTTAATTGAAATGCATTCCAGCTGATGACCTCATGAAGCTGGTTGAGAGAATGCCAAAACTGTGCAAAGCCATCATCCAGGCAAAAGGGTGGCTACTTTTAACAATCTCAAATATAAAATATAATTTGATTTGTGTAACACTTTTTTGGTTACTACATAAGTCCATATGTTACTTGATAGTTTTGATGTATTCACTATTATTCTACAATGTAGAAAATAGTAAAAATAAAAACCCTGGAATGAGGTGTATTCAGACTCAACTTTTTCCACATTGTGTTACGTTACAGTCTTATTCAAAAGAATCACGACACAATACCCCATAATGACAAAGCAAAAACAAGATAAAAAACAGAAATACCTTATTTACATCAGTATTCAGACCCTTTGCTAAATTGAGCTCATGTGCATCCTGTTTCCATTGATCATCCTTGAGATGTTTCTACAACTTGATTGGAGTCCACCTGTGGTAAATTCAATTGATTGGACATGATTTGGAAAGGCACACACCTGTCTATATAAGGTTCCACAGTTGACAGTGAATGTCAGAACAAAAACAAAGCCACGAGGTTGAAGGAATTGTCCATAGAGCTCCGAGTCAGGATTGTGTTGAGGCACAGATCTGGGGAAGGGTACCAAAACATTTCTGCAGCATTGAATGTCCACAAGAAGACAGTGGGCTCCATCATTCTTAAATGGAAGAAGTTTGGAACCATCAAGACTCTTTCTAGAGCGGTCCGCCCGGCCAAACTGAGCAATCAGGGGAAAAGGGCCTTGGTCAGGGAGGTGGCCAAGAACCCGATGGTCATCTGTGGAGATGGGAGAACTTTCATTGCAGGAGTAAAGTAATACTGCAGCAGGAGGATTTGATTATAAAAATAAAAAAAATACATTCTAAGAGGAAATCAGTTTTGATAGGACCTACAGTAGTAGGACATTTATTATGTCAGGTGCTGTAGAATTTGAGCGAGTGAGAGAGAAAGACCACTGAAGTGAATTGATGTCAATTCTGTGGCGCAGGAAGTGAACAAATGAAGATACAATACCTCTATAAGTTCAATGGCCACGTGTTTCACTTAGCTATGGATTTACTCATCTAGTCTCTACCAAATGACGCTATAACAAGGAATAAACTGCTTCATCATCATAGTTCAGTCTTACACCAACTACAGAGCAGATTGCTGTGGCTGCACACCCTGTACATGCTGCAGGTGCTATTAAAGTGCTTGTCTTGTCATTGGGTTCCCTTTAAATCTAGTGCTAATCGGCCAGTCGTGTGTAATTATTGGTCAGCGTGTTCATCGAGTCCCACCAGCGGAGAGCTCTGAAAGGTAGTCTGGAGGAAATCCATTCGATGGCAAATACGGCACGCCCAAGGTTTGTGTCCCACTCACATCTAGAGGTGGGACGGATGGGGATGAATGCATGGCCAAACAAACAGACAAGTGAACATGCACAAGTATGTTCATACACACAAAGACAGAGCGAGAGATTATACTGAGTGAGAGTTTCTCATCACAGACAACAAAGTAATCCCCCCCACCCCCCTCTTCCTTCTCTCCACACCTTCACTCTGGAGCTAATAAGGCTGAGTATAGCACACCCTACTGATGCAGTGTGAATCCTGCTTCCCTCCCTCTCCCCATCTCTCTCCTTCACCGTTTCCCCTGATGCACTTGTTCTCCCCTATATCGTCCTCATCTCCTCCCTCGCAGTCCAAATGAAATGTTCAATTATTAAATCGCTGGCACGCAGAGGCGCTCGCTCCCTTGCACATCGCTAAGGAGGAGAGGAGCACAGAACACAAAGTAGTAGGAGACAGGAGAGTCTTATGCGCCACGACAGCTTGACTGAACTGGGTCATGAGCATTTTGGGAGAAACAATCGTCTGAGAAGCGCTCAGCAATGACAAGCCCGAACACCACATCTCATCTTCAGACAGGATGTAAGGTAGGAGAGGAGCTGAGGGTCTCTGGGTATGTTAGAAGCTGGAGAGGAACAGTTTTTTTTAATAAACATCAATATTCTTATGAGACCCTTTATGAAATTGAGTTGGAGTGGGGAGGGGGGGGGGAGGGGGCAGCCCCGAGCCTATTTCCAAAGGGGTGTGTCTGCTAAACTACAGTATACAGTTCATTCAGAAAGTATTCAGACACCCCTTTTCCACATTGAAGATTTTTTTTTTTTTTTATCAATCTACACGCAATACCCTATAATGACAAAGCAAAAACAAAACAGAACCACCTTATTTACATAAGTATTCAGACCCTTTGCCATGAGACTCGAAATTGAGCTCAGGTGCATCCTGTTTCTATTGATCATCATTTAGATGTTTCTTCAACTTAATTGGAGTCCACCTGTTGTAAATTATATTGATTGGACATGATTTGGAAAGGCACACACCTGTCTATATAAAGTCCCACAGTTGACAGTGCATGTTAGAAAAACCAAGCCATGAGGTCAAAGAAATTGTCCACAGAGCTCCGAGACAGGATTGTGTCGAGGCACAGATCTGGGAAAAGGTACCAAAAAAAATCCTGCAGCATTGAAGTACCCCAAGAACACAGTGGCCTCCATCACTCTTCAATGGAAGAAGTTTGGAAACACTAAGTCTCTAAAATGGCCGCCCAGCCAAACTGAAGAATTGGGGGAGAAGGGCCTTGGTCAGGGAGGTGACCAAGAATCCAATAGTCGCTCTAGAGTTCCTCTGTGGAGATGGGAGAACCTTCCAGAAGGACAAGCATCTCTGCAGCACTCCACCAAATCAGGCCTTTATGGTAGAGCGGCCAGACAGAAGCCACTCCTCAGTAAAAGGCACAACAGTCCGCTTGGAGTTTACCAAAAGGCACGTAAAAAGGACTCTCAGACCATGATGAAACCAAAATGTAACTCTTTGCCCTGAATGCCAAGCGTCACATCTGGAAGAAACCTAGCACCATCCCTATGGTGAAGCATGGTGGTGGCATCATCATGCTGTGGAGATGTTATTCAGCGGCAGTAACTGGGAAACTATTCAGGATCCGAGGGAAAGATGAACAGAGCAAAGTAAAGAGAGAGATCTATGATGAAGAGCGCTCTGGAGCAGGTTAAGACCTCAGACTGGAGGAAAGGTTCACCTTCCAACTGGACAATGACCCTAAGCACATAGCCAAGACAATGCAGGAGTGGCTTGGGGACAAGTCTCTGAATATCTATGAGTTGCCGAGCCAGAGCCCGGACTTGAACCCGATCGAACATCACTGGAGAGGCCTGGAAATAGCTTTGCAGCGACGCTCCCCATCCAACCTAACTGAGCTTGAGAGGATCTGCAGAGAAGAACAGGAGGAACTCCCAAAAATACAGGTGTGCCCAGCTTGTAGCATCATACCCAAGAAGACTTGAGGCTGTAATCACTGCCAAAGTGCTTCAACAAAGTACTGAGTTAAGGGTCTGAATATTTATATAAATGTGATATTTCCGATTTTTGTTTTTATACGTTTGCAAACATTTCCCAAATCCTGTTTTTGCTTTGTCATTATTGGGTCATATGACGGTCTTGTGATAATCAAAATGTGCCAGATGAGACTGGCGGGGGTTGACAGTAACCAGGCCCCTCTCTCTCACTTCGGGTGGGGGGGTAGCTGCTGGATGGTCAACAGTTCACACCCTGTTGTAAATTACAGGACGAGGAGACTTTCTTTCCCCCCTTTTAGTATCAACCAAAGGAATGTATTTGATTCACAGACAGTTTTTTGCTGAAACTCTCACACGGTCAAAAGTGGATACTGGAACAATATTTGTGGAGAATGGTCAGTGGGGAGCTATAGAAAACTAATGTCACATGGGTTTTCATTTTGTGATGTCGTAAAAAAAATTGTATGAACGAAATACTGTAACTTGGAAAGTATCTCCCCTTTATCTGTCAAGTTTCCATCCAATATGTTGTGCATATAATATGAAAAGTATTTTTGTTAAAATATAAATGTGATTTTAAAAGAATCTCTCCATAGTAAGTAGCCACGCCCCAAATTAGGTCAGAGACTGTGTCAGACTGACAGAACAATCCCCTTTTGACTAGTGTGCATAAAAAGCTTGCCAACTAAATTAACCCCATACCAGGAAACTTGAGGCGGTAGCTACATGTTTTGAAAAGGTTGGAACTTCGACACGAGGTGAAGAAATAAACTCGCCTTTCTTTAGACCAGAGAGACGGCAAGCTGCAGCTCATGTCCATCGTGGTTCGAATCCTGAATAATCAACACGAGGTGTGGGTGAGAAGCTCACCTCTCAGACAATCACTTAGACAGCTGATTAGCTGTCGCGAGTCAAATATCTAGAAAAGTGAATGTAAGTGAGACTATCCTACTACGCTCATCACCGGGAACAACAGTAGAAGACGGGAAAGGGGAGACCCCTTCTGGACAATCAGAGCCATCCAGCTTGCCGCTCTAAGGCCAAACAACCTTCCTAAGGAGGGCTGGTTCCGACCAAACAAAGGCCCTCGCACATAAATACATTGATGATTTCTTCATCCAAATGGGCGGTGGTTCGTGTGCAAACTATATGATTAATGTGAGAATAGTTCTGAAATGTCTTTTTTTCGCTCTCCCCTCTACATATCGTTGCGTAAAAAGCCACCATATTGTAAAAGTCTGCTACGGACCTTTGTCTCGTGTATTAAGTGTCTATGTTATTATTTAGTTAGCTAGTAAATAAATAATGAAACCAATTGGTGTAGTACTGAATCATGAGTAAGACTGGGTTTTTTTGCAGATGCATGAGGTTACGACTGTTCAGAATGCTATTATGATAAGAGGTAATGATTAATAAGATGACCGTTGAGCGATGTAATAGATATATCTTAAGAGTTTCATTTGGGAGATGGTAATTCTTTAAAAAACCTCTTCCATGGTGCCCCAAATTTCTAATGAGTTCGTTGTTAGAGGATTCATTTAAAATCGGGTAACAATTAAACATAGTTAGTAGATAAATAAATAGCAGTCAGATTAATGAAAGTAAAGTCACAACAGGGGTATCTTCTGTAGATTGTTGAGGGAGATAAAATATTTAATCAATTTTAGAATAAGGCTGTAACATAACAAATTGTGGAGAAAGTCAAGGGGTCTGAATACTTTCCTTGCAAAAGTATTCAGACCCCTTGGATTTCATCACATTTGTGTTACAAAGTGAGATTAAAATGGATTTGTAATTTTCTATCAACAATCTAAACAAAATAGTCTGTCAATGTGGGAAAAAATGTAAATGTTATATAAATAAAAATGTAATCAATAAAATTGTCGTTGCTTAAGTATTCAGCTCCCTGAGTCAATACATGTTAGGAAAACCTTTGTCATCGATTACAGCTGTGAGTCTTCTTGGGTAAGTCTATAAGAGCTTTGCACACCTGGATTGTGCAATATTAGCCCATTATTCTGTAAAAAAAATTGTCAAGCTCTGTCAAGATGTAGGGGTCATGGCTAAACAGCATTTTTAAAGTCTTGCCACAGAATTTCAAGCAGAATTAAGTCAAACTGTAACTTGGACACTCAGGAACATCCACGGTCATCTTGGTAAGCATTCCCAGTTGAAATTTGGCTTTGTGTTTTAGGTTATTGTCCTGCTGAAAGGTGAATTCTTCTCCCAGTGCTTGGTGTAAAGCAGACTGAAGCAGGTTTGCTCTACCATTTTCCCTGTGCTTCGCTCCATTCTGTTTATTTTTATCCTGAAAAGGTATTTGCTGATGTCAAGCATACTCATACCATGATGCAGCCACCACCATGCTTGAAAATTTCGGCCAAAAAGTATGCCTTTGCCATGTTTTTTTTGCAGCTAGTGCCTTGATGCATACAAGATACATGTTTTGGAAAATGTGTATTCTGTATATTTATATTATTGGGGAGTCACTCCAATGTTGATCCATCCTCAGCTCGCCCTTCACAGCCATTTAACTCTGTAGCGGTTTTAAAATCCCCAATGGCCACATGGTGACATCCCTGAGCAGTTTCATTCCTGATCTGCAGCTCACTTCAGAAGGACAACTGTATCTTTGAGGTGTCTAGTGGTTTAATAACATAAGTAACTTGACCATGCTTACAGAAATATTCAATGTCTGATTTGTTATTGTTACACATCTACCAATCACTGCCCTTTTTATGATGCTTGAAATTCAATACATGATGGAGGGACCTTACAGATGTTATATGGGGGACAGAAGGGTCAATTTGACACCTTTACTAACTTAATCTTGCCTAAAAAAAAGGGGCTGAATACCTCGCATGCAACAACTATATGTTATCTTTTTTCTTAATCTTAAAAAAAACATTAAAATGTCCCACTTTGACAGAGTATTTTGTGTATATTGGTAATAAATGACAAATCTATTTTAATCACACATCGTAACACAAAATGTAGAGAAATCCAAGGGGTCTGAATACTTTTGCAAGGCAAAAGTTAGTGGGAGTTGATGGCCTTATTTCTATTACAGCATATTGGATGACTGTCATTCATATTCCATTCACTCAGCTCAATGTAACATCAATAGGTTTAAGCTACTACATGATACTCAAATTTGCCCTATACACACCATGAGGTTGCTAAAAACCTAGCCTACAAATGAAAGTTTATAATGTAGGTGCACAGGTACAGAGACAAATTGGAGTAATCAAGGTGACAGTGACATATTCAATACCACCTTGCACACTCTTGCCAGCATCTAGCGGATCTAGGGTGTAATCATTAGTCCAAACAGATGCTAACATTTTGCAACAAAACGAAGAGTTTTTGGACAAATTTCGGTAGGTCCAGCCCCGTTTAAGAAACGTTTCGCAAAACAGAATTAGCGGAATGAATACACCCCTGATCACCGGCACACAGTTCATACAATTTTGAAGAAATGTATTTGTTCAAAACCGTTCAACTAGCATCTCACTGAGTCACTTTTGATTGAATGGACAACATGTCAGTTCATACTGCAAGAGCTCTGATAGGTTGGAGGACGTCCTCTGGAAGTCGTTATAATTACTATAGTAAGTCTTTGGAAGGGGGTGAGAACCATGAGCCTCCTAAGTTCTGTATTGAAGTCAATGTACACAGAAAATAGAAAATAGCTGTCCTCTGATACACCAGGGTGCTACCCTACTGAGTGTTGTTGAGGCTACTGTAGACCTTCATTGCAAAACAGGGTTTAAATCTGTTATTTGGTGACATAAAACTATACTAAATATATTCATATCTAAAAAAATAAAAATAAAATGTTTTGTAATGTTTCACTATTTTGATCAAATTCACTGAGAAGGATGGTCCTCCCCTTCCTCCTCTGAGGAGCCTCCACTGTTTGCAGTGTTTTATATGATGGTTTTTACTACAGAATACTGCTAACCCCAATACTGACATGACACTCCCCATTCAGAAGGATGGAAATGCAATGTTCCTTGAGCGTTGTTTGGATGGGACATGTTATTTCTCCCAGTTCTTTTCCCAGATCAGATGACCTTGTTTCCAGAAGCGAGCGGGCACATTCCCAGCTGATTACAGTGGGACCCTATTGGGAGTAGGAGCTGGTGTGGGGAAAACTTTCCATCAGCTGCGTGCGAGTTCTGCACACACACACACACACACAGGGGACGCTAGGCACACAGGGGACGCTAGGCACACAGGGGACGCTAGGCACACACACACTGGCAAGGGGAAACCTTTCAATGAGCTGGGTGTGAGCGCTACACACACACACACACACACACACACACACACACACACACACACACACACACACACACACACACACACACACACACACACACACACACGAGGGAAACCCGGAGATGAGGACTGCTGGAGGGTATAATCAATTCCTGTCAAGTGTAATACTCTTGGTTTATAACCTGATGTACTAAGATGGCAGTGTATCGCCTGTAGCACACACACTATCAACCTCACTTTGGGGTTTCAGGTTTGGACAGAATTGGAGTGGATGTAAGATAAGAGTTGCTTAGCCTTGTAACAATTGACTGTCCCACATCCCTATGCATAACGTGCTGTCTACTATTGACAGCATGTCTATGATTGACAGTCCACCACCCTATCCAAAATGTGCTGTCGATGATTGACAGGTCTTCTGTCTATGATTGAGAGTCCTTCACCACCCTATCCAAAATGTGCTGTCTATGATTGAGAGTCCTTCACCTCCCTATCCAAAATGTGCTGTACATGCTTTCATCTCAGGAACTGTGTTTACCTTAAAAAGAGGCCATCAGGATTTCTAACAGTGTGGTTTTAACGCCTCCTAGTCCCCAGGTAGTCAGAACTCATTGTTAAAAATAGAAAAAGGTAAAGGGCACCACTACAGCTAAAGATCCTTAATCAGATTCTCCACAGGGGGAGACTGCATCTTATTTTCCCACTGTCTGCTCCCAGCACTTATCCAGGAAGAGAACCAGAGTATGAATGTCTACAAGAGGAATCCCCTACCCTGGGCCAAAATATTCATGCATGCATACATACTACACATGAACACCGGCAGACGGGTGCACACACACACAGTGGGTAGAGAGAGACTGCTGAAAGTGTTGTCACACTAGCCCTAAGCTACCAGCAGGGTACCAGACACCACCCCCCCTCTCATCCCCCCACTGCTACTTTTGGCCAATGGGAGCAACTCTCTGTGTGTGTATGTCCTCTGACTATAGGGCATTCTGGAATAGCCTTGCTCTCATCTAAATGAAGCAAGTCCTCCAATCAGTTCCCTCTTTTAAAAAAAACTCTTAAGGATCAGACCTTTTTAAATTTTCACCTAAAATGACATTAATGGGGCATAATCGCAGCTTGTCAATAAGTTGGACTCTGACCATGTCTTGTGTAAAGACTTCCAGCAGAGAACATCTAGATATGATTTATTAAGAATGGATGCATTAAGAATGTGTACCTACATACACGCACAAGGGTACTTACTAATAGAGCACTTCATTGGCTTCGTGTCTTTCATAGCGCACTGTCTCACACATTATCCTGTAGGAGAGAGAGGGAAGGACAGAGGAGAGGGGTGGGGCGAGAGGGGGGAAGAGAGGAGATGGGAGAGGGGGGAGGAGAGAAGAGAGGAGACAACAGTGACAGCAAAGTTAACAAATACAATAGAACAGATGGATGGTTGGGTTCACTAAGTTTAGTTTATTGAGTTTGTAGAAGCTCTCCGAGTTTACCTTTTTAAGAGGAAGGAAATGTCAGTATTTTAAAAGTAACTCATGTGCCTTGGCATTTGTGAAACTTTATTTTAGTAAACAGCGATATCAAAAAACACAAACTCCCAAAAACAGCCCAGAGCATGTCATGCATATTATTGTTGCTCAAGGATTCAAAACAAGCAGGAGAAAAACAAGTCTCTGAGAACTAGCTACCGCAGAGGAAAACAACATTCCTTTAAGGTGTTACTAGTTTTAGTCTCATCAGGGTATTGTACAACTGCTAATCAAAGATCATCCATGTAATTAACAAGTATAAATTCATGTGTAATTCATTTGATCAATCTGAATCAATGTGCGAGCTCTCACCTCAGCTGGTGTTCTCTGAGGTTCGACAGGGCCTCCATCCCATGCAGATAGGAGTAGACTATCTCCAGGTCCTGTGTGAATAGAGGAGATGCGTCAGTTTATTAGCATTTTAACATTCCGATTTTACCGGGTGCAGGGTGTTGGAATATCATGGGAAAAAGGTCAGCGTGTTAACAGTAGACAGACATGAAGAGTCAGCAGTTATAAGAGCCAAACAACCTTTCTAAAATGGCCAGTGCTGTCCCTAATACATACAGTACCAGTCAAAAGTTTGGACACACCTACTCAACCAAGGGTTTTTCTTTAATTTTAAAAATGTTCTACATTGAGAATAATAGTGAAGACACCAAAACTATGATATAACACAGAATCATGTAGTAACCAAAAAAGTGTTAAACAAATCAAAATATATTTTAGATTCTTCAAAGTAGCCACCCTTTGCCTTGATGACAGCTTTGCACACTTGGAATTCTCAACCAGCTTCACCTGGAATGTTTTCCAACAGTCTTGAAGGTTCCCACATATGCTGAGCACTTGTTTGCTGCTTTTCCTTCACTCTGCGATCCAACTCATCCCAAACCATCTCAATTGGGTTGAGGTCGGGTGATTGTGGAGGCCACGTCATCTGATGCAGCACTCCATCACTCTCCTTGGTCAAATAGCCCTGACAGTCTGGAGATGTGTTGGGTCATTTTCCTGTTGAAAAACAAATGATAGTCCCTCTAAGCGCAAAACAGATCGGATGGCATATCGCTGCAGAATGCTGTGGTAGCCATGCTGTTTGTGTTTCTTGAATTCTAAATAAATCACAGACAGTGCCTCCAGCAAGCACCATCACACCTCCTCCTCCATGGGAAGCACACATGCGGAGATCATCCGTTCACTTACTCTGTCTCACAAAGACACAGTGGTTGAAACCAAAAATCTCAAGCAGTCTCCTCTGAACAGTAGATGTTGAGATGTGTCTGTTACTTGAACTCTGAAGCATTTATTTGGGATGCAATTTCTGGGGCTGGTAACTAATGAACTTATCCTCTGTAGCAGAGTTAACTCTGGATCTTCCTTTCCCATGGCGGTCATCATGAGAGCCAGTTTTATCATAGCGCTTGATGGTTTTTGCAACTGCACTTGAAGAAATGTTCAAAGTTCTTGAAATATCCCAGATTGGCTGACCTTCATGTCTTAATTAAAGTAATGATGGACTGTCGTTTCTCTTTACTTATTTGAGCTGTTCTTGCCAAAATATGGAATTGATCTTTTACCAAATAGGGCTATCTTCTATATACCAACCCTACCTTGTCACAACAGAACTGATTGGCTCAAACACATTAAGGAAATTCCACAAATTAACCTTTAACAAGGCACACCTGTTAATTGAAATGCATTCCAGCTGATGACCTCATGAAGCTGGTTGAGAGAATGCCAAGAGTGTGCAAAGCTGTCAAGGCAACGGGTGGCTACATTCAATTATCTCAAATATATATATTTGTTTCACAATTTTTTGGTTACTACATGATTCCATGTGTTATTTTGTAGTTTTGATGTCTTCACTATTATTCTACAATGTCGAAAATAGTAAAAATAAAGAAAAAACCTGACAGACATGTAGACAGACACACCTCCTCTGCCATTCAAGGCAAAATACTACACCCTTAGAGGCCCAAAGAAAATGCCTGCGCAAAGCACCTAATCTAAGAAAGATACATTTTAGAGACCAAAAAGAAAACAGGACGGGTGGTGCTTCCCTTCATTTTGTCTTGACTTTGTCAGCAGACACCAAGCGCTGGGCTCTGAAACCGTCTGACACCAAGGGGAATGAATGGAGAGGTCAACTGGTTTGAAGCACCTCAGGTTAGAGGTCAAAGATTGAGAAAGGGGAGGTGGTGTTTGGTTAAAATGACCTGTGTGTCGTACCAAAGTGTGAGTTACTACAAACAAGACCATAGATCAAACACTGTTGAGCAGATCTGTTGAGCAGATCAAAGCTGAAATGTGATGTTTTGCAAGTTAATATTAGAACAATCACACATGAGTTTATAACGTATGCACATTGAACAGACAAGGGCTATAGGCTATTATGCAAAGTTAGAATTGCTAATAGGATATCAAAGATACGCCCTATGTCCCATCAAAATACACTACATTCATGCAATGCAAAACACTGTTCAGACCGTTGGCTGTTGGTTGAATTAGAACTAAAAAACCTAAACCAGGTTGGCCTTCAAAGCTCCATCGACTAGGTTACCTCGACCCATGTTACATCATACAGTGATATCCCCAGCCTAATAGACTAGGTTACCCCGAATCATAGCCTTATGTCCTGTTCTGACGTCGCTCACTGATTTGTATACTGTGTGGGCCTGATAATTCTGCTTGGAGACTGGCTAGGTTCTGGCCCCATCTACTGTACAAGGACAGGACAGGCCAATTTATTTGGGATTTAACATAACAAAATGGCACAGTACATTGAAACAAATTATCCAGCAAGCTGATATGAATAGAAATTGCTAACACCAAAATAAGACATATTGACATTCTTATAGTTGTGACTAGATAGATGTAGGCCTAGTAGAATATGAGAATATGACTACAAAAGGTGCTATACAATGATTTTAAGCCAGACAAATACTGCCAATGCCATTTTTGTGAGGGATAATCTGGACTCATTATGCCTCAATGTTGCTTACATAGAATGAACAGTGAACATGCTGATTCATACGTGACACCAAGGCCCTGTTGAAAGCTTAGGTGACATTTTTCAGTCTTCCCTAAAGTAGGCTTAAATCACAGATTTGAGAGGTTGGTAGGTGAACACACTAGGGTGGAAAACTTGCTTTGATTTATCCAATCACCTACAGTAACAGACTATAACCTAAAGGAAGGGTTGTAAAGAAAATTCCAAACACCAGCGCACAAGTCTAATTTCCCATTGCCATACATGGAAGCAGACCTTACCAAGAACGACCACTAGGTGGCATGCTACTGGTGTGTTTTCCCATAGGCCTACTATAGCACAGTGTGTGAAAGAGCGCCACTCATACGCCACTCAGGAGCACCAGTGAGAGAGACAAATATGCAGACCCATCAATTGTGGCTTTGGTCTTAAATATTTCAGATTGACTCGAGATTAGCTCCATGGAAAGAATGCGAGGGACACCATTTTTCCACTGCCTCTCACTACCACGCACTTTCATTTTCCGGTTTTGTGTTTTTGGATTGAATAACGTTTGAGATGTTGGGGCCAACCGCAAAACACTGGGGGGGGGGGGATATGTCCAAGTTCATCTGGTATTGCATATTGACGGCAATGACTGTATAGACTCAAGGTAGGGGAGTGGGATAAGAGTCAAGCAATGTCAAGTTAGATGAGTGTGTGAGAGAGACAGCGAAAGAGAAAGAAAGAAAGAAAGCATTTGATGAGGGTGCTTAATAAGTGCTATTCAAGCACATCTTTGAAATACCAGATGTTAGTCTTTATGGGGTCTGGGACATTTTTCTCTGTTACCATCCAATTGCTGCTTATTTCCTTAGATCAGGGGGATCTAGTGTTTCACTACACCTCTGGATCTGAGTCAGACAGTAGCAGTGTTGTGTACCATACTGTAGGCAAACTAACAGAGGTATTTCCTCCCAGGACATTAGGGCATTAGCCAACAATGATAGCCTTGTGTTTTTTGTTTTGGGCACCAATATGACCAAGGCTGCCTCTCCAGTCTCCATTATCTATGGTTTGTTGTGTAACTCCATGGGCAGTAGGGTACAGAACAGGGCTCTGGGCCAACCTGTTGATAGACATGACAATCAGTTGAGCAGAGAGAATTCCAGGAGGAAATGAATGTTTAGCTAAAACCATGAACGTCCACTGAGATCCTGGATTCAAGTTAAGAGGAGGCCTATAACATGATCATTTAGATTCAAGTTATGATGGGAACTAAGCCTATAACATTATAACTTAGTATATAACTTCAATTCGAGGGTGAAGAATTTACAACATTGGCATAAAAAAAATTGAGATTCCAGTCAGCAATCGTCCACTTGACCTCAAATCGCTCCCTTTCACTTTCAATAAAATGGCAAGGACACGAATAACAAAGCCTCATTTAAATTCTAAAAACGGCAGCCACTCCTAATCTCAAATCCTCTGATGTGTCTGCAAACAAGATAGGGCGCTTTCATTGTCCGCTCCTTTCATTGGTCTGAATGAGTATTTGGTAAATTCATTTGGGTGAATGCAAACCAACCTGCATCTTATCACACTGACACTGTAGGCGAAACATCAAAACGTGGGGTCACAACCTTAAAGACCTGTGCGGAAGGTAAACTTGGACTTACAAAGAGGACAGCGGGTAGTCTAGTGGTTAGTGTTGGGCCAGTAACCGAAAGGTCGTTAGTTCCAATCCCCAAGCAGACAAGGTGAAAAATCTGTCAATGTGCCCTTAAGCAAGGCACTTAACCCTAATCGCTCCAGGGTCACCACTGATAATACAAGCACCCACCAAATTATGATTTATTACTATTTTAAACCTCATTCTCTTAGCTAAGAGACGTCCAATGTTGTAACATATGAGCCTATATATTATAATGATACAATATCTGAGATTGCTGTGAGAATTTTAAATGTGGGATTGGCAGTTGTGGTTAATGTGGCCTTTGGTTTCCACAGGATATTAAAATAATATGACATGTTATTGGCCATAAAACTCGCCATGGGATGAGTGTAATGAGCGCTTCATTGGGTGCATTGACCTTACAAAGGGAAGTTACATAATACTCACTCCTGTCATTGGTTAAGACCGTGTTACCATCATAATCTCTATCATACAGTCAACAGTAGCAGTCAGTCAACAGTAGCAGTCAGTCAACAGTAGCAGCCTCCAATACATCGTAAAATAGAGATTTTAAACAGCTGATAGTCAATGGGATTTATCTCTTTAGCAGATCAGTGATCACCTTGAAGGAAAGAACAAAGGATGTATTTTAAAAGCATATCAGGAGACAGTCACTCAACTACTGGGCATTCGTGACAGAGATAGAGACCAACAGTAAGGCCACGTGTGGGAAAGCATGGGTCTGTCACTGATGAGAAGTTGTTGCCAACATCAAGTTCTGTGAGCCACATCCTGTTGGCATGCCTTGTGTAACTAGTCTGGTTCTCTGCTCCATCAAAACAATGTGTCATCGGACCAGTTAGCTCAGATCATTAGCATGTCTCCGCCTTAAGATGCCGGTGTCCCCGATCCCTGGCAGGCAGGCACGTCAAGAATTGGCCTTTTAAATCTGGGACGCTTCGCACAGAGACCGTGGTTCTGTTTCGGGGAAAAGCATAAATTAATCTCCTGCGACTCAGAGCCGAGCCATGCCACAACAGATCGCTAACTTGTCACCGGCTGAGGGTGATGATTTCACCATATCTTCAGAGGGCAATGAGACGTGGCAACAAGTTCATAGCTTAACCTAGCGATCGGTGACGCGGTGGAACAAAAAAAGAAAGCGAAAAACACCCCCATTATCAGTATGATTGCCGCCATTTTGATTTCCGACCTTGATCCTTAACCAGGTTAGGCCTCTTTAACCTGATCATCCATCCCACCAAGCAGAGTCCCAGTTTCAATGGATCCCCTTACCGTGACAGTAGCGGGGCCATCTTGTGTGTCAGCCAGGAGTGAGGACTGCATTCCTCAGATGACACTGCCGAGACAAATAACACACAAGGCCTATGCTATGCCCTCCACCGCTCCCTAACCTATGGAAGGTATGACATGTCGGGAGGAAGAGGCATCTGGGTCGTCCATTAGTTAGAACAGGTCTTGTGCCTGGATACATTCTGGTGCTAGCCAGAGACCGCTCACTGTCAAGTCTTACAGTAAGACTCCTGAATAGCTAATCATATTTCTACCCAGACTATTTGCATTGCCCCTCCCCCCTTCTACACTGCTGCTACTCTCTATTATCTATGCATAGTCACTTTAATAACTCTACCTACATGTACATATTACCTCGACACCGGTGCCCCCGCACATTGACTCTGTACCGGCACCCCCTGTCTAAGGCCCCGCTATTGTTATTTACTGCTGTTCTTTAATTATTTGTTATTCTTATCTCTTACTTTTTTATGTTGGCATTTTCTTAAAACTGCATTGTTGGTTAAGGACTTATAAGTAAGCATTTCACTGTAAGGTCTACAACTGTTGTATTCTGCGCATGTGACAAATACAATTTGATGTTAGCAATGTTCTGTGTATTTTTTTTATTTAACTAGGCAAGTCAGTTAAGAACAAATTCTTATTTACAATGACGGCCTACCCCAGCGAAACCCAGACGACAGTGGGCCAATTGTGCACCGCCCTATGGGACTCCCAATCACAGGCGGATGTGATTCAGCCTGGATTCGAACCAGGGACTGTAGTGACACCTCTTGCAGTGCCTTAAACCGATGCGCCACTCGGGAACAGTGAGAAGAACAACATGCCAAACAACGCTCATATGCTCCACATACATATTTTTAAAAAGGCATATTCTGCAATATGTCCTGCTGTACAAGTATCATTTATATGAATGCCATTGGGCTGAAACACAGAATTCAAATTGAGGCTTTAATGTAATCAGTATTTAGTAAGGCAGCTGACTGGAGACACACAGTGGTGAAGGTCACCAGGTCAGTGTTGTCTACTGTCAAGTATGTGAAAATGGCACAGAGTAGGTTTATACTGTCAGTTCAGCACAAACACACCCCAGCCCCCATCGGTGTCAGTGTGCCAAGCAGGACTCATGAGGCCCCCAGCCCATTCAAAATAGCAAGGACAACAGTTTATCCAAAATGTTGTAGGAGACACGTACACCTCTGGCAGGCAGGCGGGTGCATAATGCTTGTGCAAGTGTGTCTCATTGTGGAAGTAACATCAAAAATGTGTGCAGTGGTATGTGCACGTGTGTATTCCTGTGTATGCCTGTGAGTGAGAGGACATTGGCTGCTGTCCTTGAATATCTATTGACAAAGAGTGTGGGGCCTGAGGGATATTTTTATCAATTGCCCAGTGCGACCAGACAGCAGGTGGAACCTTTATGTAGGAGGGCAAGGTCACAGAGTAGCTGGGCGCTACACAGTATCACTGGGTGTCCTGACTCCTGGCAAAGAGAAGGCCAACGATCTTGTTTTCAAAACTCCATGTGCACTACACTATGGTAGGAATGTTGGTGTGGGGCAACACTTGTTTCCCCCTGGTGCTACCTTGAAATTATTAGCTAAGGCTGGCACCAACACACATTACACAAAGCTAAGTAGCTTGTAGCAGCATTAGTATTGCTGTGCTAGCTAACTCCAACAAGCTAAGACAACACAGCACACAAACAACCCGGAAATTGGAAGAAAAACTATGTGAGGCAATGGAAAAAGAAAACGATTGCGAATGCTAATCGATAATTTCAAGGAAACCCAATCTCTAGCAGTGCTTCACACCCTGTTTGTGTGAATTGTGGGAGGAGGGGATGTGGTGGATTTCGGTAACAGGAATCTAGGAGGCATGTGAATGAGCTTAGCACCCTCAACTTGAGCTGCCAGGATAAAGACTAAGAACAATAGCACAGTGAGATTCCTTAAGCATGCAAATAGGATGCATGCTAGGCTAAAATGAGCAGTTGGTGGTATGCACTCTTTGGACTACCATATTTCTTAAAATCAGAAACATCTACCCTGCGTTCTAAATTGCAACTTACAAGTAGGAATCTTCAATGTATTAATTTATAAGATGACAATACATGGGACCAATAGGGTGTACAGGCCTCGACTTTTATTTAAAAAAAAATATTTAACCTTTATTTAACCAGGTAGGCCAGTTGAGAACAAGTTTTCATTTACAAGTGCGACCTGTCCAAGATAAAGCAAAGCAGTGCGACAAAAACAACAGAGTTACACATGGGATAAACAATCGTACAGTCTGATGACGACCACACTAGATATTATGCTAATGCTAACGCACTGCTAATATTGATGAACATTGGTGACCACTGCACTAGCTATCATGCTAACACACTGCTAACATTCAATGTAAGCTTCAAAAAAGGCTCAGGACTGGTACATTTCACCATTACATTGCATTCATTCATCAGAGCATGGAAAACCAGAGAAGTTAAAAAAATATATATACTAAAAATAGACAAGTTTGGAAGCACTGACGCTCCGAACCTTATGAATATGCATATTGACTCCAGGGCGGTTCGGTGAGCACGGCTGTTGAAGCAGGAGCCTTCAGGCCACGTCACGTGCGGAGGTTCTTAGAGTCATTATTGTTGGTTATGAGCAGGGTGAGGGGGTGCGGCATCAAAGGATTAAAACTATAAAATAGTCCCCTCACTGTGCTTCGTTACAGATCGTTATTTCCAAACCCAACTGAGTGAACAATAAATGGGGCCCGTTTCTAAGGCTACCTTATAACCTACAGTATTCACAGCTGTAGTAGTAATACCTGGCTGTAGTCAATACTACCTAAATGGGACTGAACTCATGTATCAGAATCTTAAACGTGATCTCATAACAAGATAGCAGTAAGCTGCTGGCTTGAAACGTGTCTGAGGTAAAGTAACCAGAGGAGCTTCAGTTATCAACACGGCTAATCACTTGTTAATGTGTAAGAATCTGATGATAAGATGGCTTCACTGTTAACCTGTCAGACCCTCAGGTAGGCAACTAGGGGATAGGAACTTTAAATGAGAACGGATTTCTGCCTGTGCTGGCATAACTTTCTGTAGAATCATTCCTTTGGCTCCATGGTGGGGAAATTGGCACATTACATAAACATTCTATTGGGGTTAGTTGCATATTTGCAAAGGTTGTCGTCAGCATAGAGGAATATTCTGAATAAGTAGGCTAGTTATTTTTGTAAGAACTACTATTACTGAATTATTCTTATTGAAAAACAGCCAAGACAATTCCATGTACAATATCATAAGGTACTGACAAAACTCATAAAATGTGCAATTATTTTCTTGTTCAGGAAGCTAAATTCAGCCACTGTTATTGTTGTTTTTTTATCTCCACAAACTACAACCCTCTGGCAAAAACCAAGCAACTGATATCTTCTGAATAATTGACGTGGTAAATAAAGATGTATGCATAATTCATGAGTATGTTTACATTTCCTCAGGTTGAATCCTCAGAGAGGTAATCAAGATGGCAGCGACAGTCTCGTTTGTGAGCAAACATTTAACAATGTTATTTTGTGGGAATGTGGGGAAACGGCAATGTTACGCCTAAGACTATGTATAGATAACAGAATTATGGGGACGGGGAGTGGGGGGGCTGGTAAGAATGTTGGGGGGTGTTTGGGGGAAAACAGAAAATCCTGAAGGAAATAAATAACTTCTGAAACAGCTTTTCATTTGGATAAGAAAGATGGTGCAATCAAGTTGGTATAATACCAGCGAAAAGTGTATCCATGTTGAATAATGCAACATGTGGACGCGGCACTGAATATCAGATTATGCATTGTGAGGACACGACATTGTAACCCTGCTATGCCTCTGGGTGCGAAAGAACCAATCGGTCTACGCTAAATGAGCATTAACTTGCCCGCAGGCCTTCGGTGTGGTGTTATTTTAACGTTATCCACACAACATTAATCAAGCGACATCGATACAGGATCTCAACAGTCATCTAATTAGCACTGTATTTTATGCTTTGAGCAGGGCGTGAGTTGTGAGTAACTATAGATCACAATTATGCAAGCATGGTTAGACATGGCAATACATCAAAGTTAACCATGAATTAGCCAATCAAAACATTGAAACTAGCGGGGTAATCAAAGTTACAGAACATCCCATAAAGAGCAATTCATGCTAATCCACCCCAAAATAAAGCAAAATTTGTAGACTTATATTAACTAAGGTGAATTTGACCAAACAAATGATTTGCTGTATGGGGATAAATATGCCAAAATGTATTGTATTGTTTAGTTTTTCTGGCTAATTAAATATACAAGCATGGCAGGGCTGGGGGCCAAGGTCATGAATCATAAGTAGTTTGGGATGATAATAGCAAGTCAGGTCTGGCTCTAATGGGCTTCGATATAGTGCTGCTTTAAAATCAGCCATTCTCTCTGCTCCTGTGGCCATTAATCCTCAATATATCCGCCAGTGCATATTTTCAGGCCTCCACTTCGGGTATTTATGGAAACCAATAATCAATCTCCTTACAATTTCTCCCCTCAGCATTCTCTGAAAGGCAATTCCAGCCATGGGTTATGATGATATCGTGCCCCGGTTGCTAGGGAACAACCAGTCAAAACTGCTTTGCTACGAGCATGGCTTTCATTAGGGGGGAATATTTTGGGCTCCAAAGGTGTAAATTCTCCCCCCTCACCAGGTGAGTATGGAATTTTGGGGGGTAGTAAATCTAAGGTGGCAAATGGTGACATCTTTAGATTGATGAGAGGTGAGCTCCTCTCTCATCTTGATGGGTTTTTAATGACAGGGGGGGTTTAGAAGGACTTGTAAACCGAGATATCCTTTATGATATGCAGGTCGACTGCTCACAACTGAGCATTTCTATTCTTTAGAGAAGGAATGCACACATGCGTCACCCTCGCAAATAACGCCACACACACCTCTCCCAAACCACTCCCCCAAGCCACACACACAGCAAATCCTGAACACCAACACTGAATAAATGCATTTGTGGCTCTCTAGCAGTACATAGGGGCATTTCAATTGCTCTATCTTCCGAGTCAAGGTTACTCCCCCTCGTCACTAGCCATGTGTTTAGTGTGATTCAAGAGGGTCTTTGATATCTGGGGGTTATTTGTGCAGGGACAACATGCCCCCAGTCATCTGGGAGCAGGCCAGAGTCAATAACGTTTCCTTGAACGTTTCACCGGTAATGGAGCTGTGAGTCACCAACACTGCTTCAACGTTCCAGTGATAATGGAGATGAATCTCTCACCAGTCTCCCGTCTGTTTCACCTCTGAAGGTATAATTGTCACCTATATACCGTCAGTATTAAGAGACAATGGCACTTCTGTTCTCAGAGTCTCTAAGCCCCATCTTAGTCTGATTCCCAAATTCAGCCCATACAAACGCATTGAATAACAGATTTACTACATGGAACATAGTCGGCATAATAGTTTGTAGGCCAAACCGTTCGGACACTACACACAATTTCGCGAGAAGACCGATTTTCAGGATGTCTCATGGTCTGACAAACACCGCTCTAGCTCTTTCACCGCAGATGCGAAAGTGCGATATTGGCAGATGCAGTGGACTGAGATGCATCCAATGCACACAAAAAAACATCTCTAGCTTTAACAGATTTTTATGGCGATGTTTTTATTATGCTAATTATATTTATGCGGGGACACAGACATTGACTCTAGGGAGTTTAAAAAAATACTCATTGTTTGCTGATGGTGTCATTTGGTTGACATGGATACAGGAGCTCCCATGACGAAGAGACATTTAATACTAGGTCTACTAGACTATGTGTCAGTGTGACATCCTGGCAGGGTAATGGTCCATTCTTGTGCCACAATGAATTAAGACATATAACATGAAGGCATCTGTTATTTAGTGCAATTACTTAGTATGTAGACTACTACAAATCAACAGTATTCATGTTTAGAAAAAAAGCCTTGCTCTTGGAAATAGGAAATCAGTGTTTATCAGATAGCCTTTCAAATGTTCCTGCACTTCCTGTATACAAAGTAGCCTTAGGATCCCACCCAAGGACCTAGCGCCTCACCACGTCTAAACTGCCCCAACTACAGACGGTGGTATTTCAAGCTATATCCTGAGGATGTTGTTTAACAGAGGAGTGATTTCACTATTGTTATCTGGCAGGCCCCAAGTCACAAGTGTAGACTTCCTCAGGGCAATACTCACCAAACCTAATCATGTTACAAAAAACAAAAAAAATTGTGGATTTTTCCATTCGAGGGTTGTTCTCAAAGCTTAGAGGATTTGGAAAATGAAGACCCCTGGATATATTGGGGTATTCTGCTGGTGTGGAATGGAGATGCATCCATTTCAGTGGGTGTTGCTGCAAATGTAGGCCTACTTGACTCTAAATGTTTTTTTCCAACGAGGCTAAGCGTTACAAGTTGAGTAGGCCTAGGCTATATTTCAAAAATATATATTAAAAAATAAAATAAAAAGATATGTTTGGCATGGGTACAACTACAGTTTAATGTATGCATGTACAGTACCAGTCAAAAGATCAGACACCTACTCATTCAAGGGTTCTTATACTTCTAAAATCTAAAATATATTTTGATTTGTTTAACACTTTTTTGGTTACTACATGATTCCATATGTGTTGTTTCATAGTGTTGTCTTCACTGTTATTCTACAATGTAGAAAACAGTAAAAATAAAGAAAAACCTCTTGAATGAGTGTGTCCAAATTTTTGACGCATGCATGTCCAGTATTCCTGCACATAGTAAATATGTACTGGAACTGACCCTGTATAAAGTAAGCTTAATTACTTTATCATGTTCTTATTTTTAGTTTCTGTTCTACCTTGTTAGTATTAGTATGCTGAAGCAGCAGTTGGTTAGTGGTAGTCCTGGGGGCTTTATTGTCCGTACCATTGGGTAACTAATGACTTGTTTGAAGTGTGCACTAATCCAATATTTGTTTGCCTTCACTGAACAGCTCGAGTTATCATGTGATCTCTTAGACATTTGTTTAATTGATTTATTGTACATTTGTTGGATTTACATCAGTGTCTCGCCTTGTATTGTTTTCATGCTGGTGCACATGGGTAGCCTATTACCAAGGCCATGTTTTGGTAGAAGGTGTGTCAGTTGTGTTTTGTCTATACCTTACCTAAGGTTAATTAAAGCGCTATAAGTCACTCCACTCAACTTGCTGACGTGTGGCACACTGTTCACATTCCCTGTTGAAACCAATTTCTGCTTGTCAAAAGCCATCAAGATCAGTGTAATTAGCTTGTTGCCACACTGGGAGTTACTGTTTTACCCAACTACAAGTTGTTATGCCGCATGCACAAGTACAGTGAAATTCCTTTCACTGTACTAACCCCAACAATTCAGTAATCAATAACAATGTAATACTAAAAATAAGTAAAGCCCCCAGGACTAACATTAACTACCAACTGACGCCACAGAATTGTCCCCTTGTATCATGTCGCACTTAAAGGAACTCGACAAAGTACACAAAAATGGGTGGTCACCCACCCCCCTCCTTGTTTTCAAATTGGGTCACGCCCATGTAATAACTAATTCACTAGACTGACCACCACCAGTCTGTGCCTGACCTGGGCAATATGCAAATGTCCTGATGAAAACAAGCTTTGGTTAATTAAGTTCATTACATATAGGGGATTAGGCCAGAAATAGGTCTACACAATGGTACCTAATGTGACAGGGCAAAGCCTGGCAGTCCAGATTAGACACACCAAAAACAACCTCTAAATCTGGAAACAGATTGCAGCACAGTTAGAGAGCTGAGGGAACGCCAGCTAAATACCACAACACCAAAGCTCAGCAACCTCCTTTCTTTTCAAATGACAGTGTATTCCAAAAGTATTCAACCCCCATTGACTTTTTCCATAGCATTATTCTAAAATGTATTCATTTGCCCCCCCCCCCCCCAACCAATGTACATACAATACCCCCTAATGACAAAGCAAAAACTGTTTGTGCAAATGTATTAAATATAAAAAAAGGAAATATCAAATTTACATAAGTATTCAGACCCTTTACTCAGTACTTTGTTGAAGCACCTTTGGCAGCGATTACAGACTCGAATCTTGGGTATGACGCTACAAGCTTGGCACACCTGTATTTGGGGAGTTTCTCCCATTCTTTGCTGATCCTCTCAAGCTCTGTCAGGTTGGATGGGGAGCGTCACTACACAGCTATTTTCAGGTCTCTCCAGAGATGTTCGATCGAGTTCAAGTCCGGGCTCTGGCTGGGCCACTCAAACACATTCAGAGACCTGTCCCGAAGCCACTCCAGCGTTGTCTTGACTATGTGCTTAGGGTCGTTGTCCTATTGGAAGGTGAACTGTCACCCCACTCAGAGGTCCTGAGCGTTCTGGAGCAGTTCTTCATCAAGGATCTCTGTATTTTGCTCCGTTCATCTTTCCCTCGATCCTGACTAGTCTGCAAGTCTCTGTCGCTGAAAGAAAATCCCCAAAGCATGAGGCTGCCAACACCATGCTTCACAGTAGGGATGGTGCCAGGTTTCCTCCAGACGTGATGCTTGGCATTCAGGCCAAGGAGTTCAATCTTGGTTTTATCAGACCAGAGAATATTATTTCTCATGGTCTGAGATTCTTTAGGTGCCGTTTGGAAAACTCCAAGCGGGCTGTCATGTGCCTTTCACTGAGGAGTGGCTTACGTCTGGCCACTCTACCATAAAGGCCTGATTGGTGGAGTGCTGTAAAGATGGGAGAACCTTCCAGAAGTACAACCATTGGCACAGAGGAACTCTAGAGCTGTGTCAGAGTGACCATCGGGTTCTTGGTCACTGACCGAAGCCCTTCTCCCCCGATTGCTCAGTTGTGTTCTTGGGGACAGACATTTTTTGGTACCCTTTCCCCAGATCTGTGCCTCGACACAATCCTGTCTTGTAGCTTTACGGACAATTCCTTCGATCTCATGGCTTGGTTTTTGCTCTGACATGCACTGTCAACTGTGGGACCTTATATAGACAGGTGTGTGCCTTTCCAAATCATGTCCAATCAATTGAATTTACCACAGGTGGACTCCCAATCAAGTTGTAGAAACATCTCAAGGATGATCAATGTAAGCAGGATGCACCGGAGCTCAATTTCAAGTCTCATAGCAAAGGATCTGAATCCTTATGTAAATAAAGTATTTGTTTTTAATACATTTGCAAAAAAAAGAAACTTTTCGCTTTGTCATTATGGGGAATTGTGAGTAGACTGGATGAGAAAACAAATATATTGTATTCATTTTAAAATAAGGCCGGAATGTTACAAATGTGGAAGGGATCTGAACACTCTCAGAATGCACTGCAAATGATTCCTCTCCAATTCAGCATTTCGTCTTCATCCAAATACTAAAGAGGGCATTCCATTTATTTATTTCTGTAGGCAATTGCATAATAAGTATATCCTACCTCTAGTCTCCTTTATTATTAAACCCCCTCTTTGGTCTTATTTGAGAATCATACAGGCATCTGAAGAGGACATTTACAAAATTGTCCACAAATTAGCCTACTATCAACACATCACATTGGATGTGGATCATAAAATAGGAAATTGCAGTGCACAAGAAATATGGAACATGAGCTGGGAGAGGATGAATGTTATGATTTCAGAACAGTCTGAAGCAATGTTTTCATACCAATGAGGGATTAAACTACAATGTATTCCTTAATAAATAAAAAGGTTTGACTACATGCTAGAAGAGCACTTAAAAGGAAGAGTATTCTAAGCAACGTGTTCTAAATGTGCTTCATGGAGACTCCTGAGTGGCACAGCGGTCTCTGGCACTGCAGTGCTTGAGGCGTCACTACAGATCCGGGTTCAATCCCGGGCTATGTCGCAGCCGGACGCGACCGGGATGCCCATGAGGCGACGCACAATCGGCCCAGCGTTGTCCGGGTTAGGGGAGAGTTTGGCTGGCCGGGAAGTCCTTGACCCATCGTGCTCTAGCGACTCCTGTGGCAGGCCTGGCACATGCACGCTGACATGGTAGCCAGTTGTACGGTGTTTCCTCCGACACATTGGTGCGGCTGGCTTCCAGGTTAAGCTAGCAGTGTGTCAAGAAGCAGTGCGGCTTGGCACGGTCGTGTTTCGGAGGTCGCATGGGTCTCGACCATCGCCTCTCCCGAGTCCGTATGGGAGTTGCCGCGATGGGCCAAGACTAACAACCAATTGGATATCACGAAATTGAGAAAGTGGTACAAATTTTAAATAAATAAATAATAAAACAAAGAGTAGTGCACGACCCTAGGGTGGCAAATTCTAAGTGATTTCAATGGGGCTTTCTCCATTCTTATTGTTTTACACTAGTGGTCACCAACTGGTTGATCTCCAAGGCATTCCTAGTTGATCACCAAATATTTCTGTAAAATGTGTTCCTATTTATATATAAAAAATAAATAAAAAATCGTGCTGCTAGTGGTAGGTGGACTTGACTCCACAGCCCTAGTGCTGGGAAGTCAAAGTGTTCCAATTTTGAACCATTTAAAGTGTCTGAAAGAAGAACTCTGCCTACTCGGCCCAGAGAGCAAATCAAATGCACCTATAGGCCTACCGCTGGACAATCAGATAGCTCAGACCACAGTGTCTGCACAGTTTCCTCGAGCCATAGACTGTAAAAGGAAGCCTGGAACGCACAGCAAAGTTGATACTGTGAGATTTCCAAACCAGGACTAGAGAGAGACTCAACGACCAGCTGTTTTTATTGGTTAATGTTGCATTGGTTTACATTTTAAGTCATGTTTTAAAATCTGAGCAGTAGATCTCGGCTTTGACTCAGAAAGTGATATTGACTAAGAAAAAGGATGGTGGCAACTGTTTTACACTGTTCAATCAAACCTCAACCAAGAATTTCTATTTTTAGCAATTTGTGCATTTGCTGCACTCATTTGAGATCCTTTCCACGCTGCCAGGTAGGGCTGCATGATATTCAGTGTTGCCAAGTAGATTTAGTGAGTTCAGACCGCTGCAGTGACTTTTATTGGCAAAAGAGTATTGCGACAAATTCAGCTACTTTTTAAGGTTGCCCCAGCGACTTCCCTGCTTGTGTGCCAGCTTGGCTGAGTTGCTCTGCTCCCTCTCTGAGGCTCCGCCACCTGCCGTGTGTGCACCGATCACTTAGCCCCTTCTCCCGCCTCTCTCCGACCATCTCTGCTCTAGTCTCTGTCCTCTCCCTGCTGCAGCTAGTGAAGTGAATTTATCAAAAATAAAAAATGGGCTCCTTATTAAAATGACACGAAAGCTCTCCAAAGCATAAATAAATACATTTAGTTTCGACCTGTCACCAAATTTATATAGGTGGGTTCAGACTGTTTTGATATCTCAACCTGCGTGTCCTGATCGCGTCTGCTATGGATGGACAAAATCAACATGCTCACAATGGCACACGCCCAGTCTTGTCAGCATGTAAGCATTACAAAAAAATATTTAATGTGCATGCGACAAATGGAGCAGCCAACAGCTACTTTCCGTGAAAAATAAACGATTTGACTTGCGATTTAGATCCAAACACATGGGTAAACTGTTAGAATAATCATTCTATATCCATGATTCCAATTCTATAGTAATATAATAGTGGGCAGGTAACCTAGTGGTTAACAGCATTGGGCCAATAACCGAAAGGTCGCAGGTTCAAATCACCAAGACGACTAGGTGACAAAAAATCTGCCAATGTGCCCTTGAGCAAGGCACTTAACCCTAATTGCTCCCATAAACATGCTAAGATGGCGCCTCGCCTCGAGCTCCTACAATAGATTGCAGGTTTCTACTTTTCTAGTGTTTCTATAATTTTCCTCTATTACCGAGCATACTGCTCACCAATGTTCAATCAGTGAATAAACGTATAAACTTATCAGTGAAAAATTCAAATCAGAGCGAGAATCTCCTTCCAGAGGGACAGATTCTGCAACATACACGGTTTTTCTGAGACTGGGTTTTCTTGCGACATCCAAATGAATTATACCCAACCAGCAGGTTTTACAGTTCATTGAGCGTATAGAAAGAGGGCTCTGCTTTATTACCAATAACAAGTGGTGCGACGGGGGAAATGTACAGGAACTTGCGAACTTCTGCGCTACCGACTTGGAATACTTGGTCATCAAATGTCGCCCTTTTTACCTTCCGAGAGAGTTCTCATGGATTATCACCATGGCTGCGTACAAGCCGACACTAAAAATGCTCTGAAAGATCTTAATTGGACCCTCTGACGGTGTAGTGCCTGGTGAACAACCTCTCCAACGCCAGCAAAACAAAAAAGGAGCTGATTGTGGCTGACTTCAGGATGAACCAGGCTGGACACGCCCACATCCTCAATGCGGCCGCCATGGGGACTGTCAAAAATGGCAAGTTCCTCGGCGTACACATCTCAGAGGAGCTGAAATCTTCAAACCACATGGACACCGTGGTAAAGACACGACAACGACCCTAACCTCATGCAAAAAAAAGAATTGGCCTGTCTCAGAGGGCCCTCACAGTGTTCTACACGAGCACCATTGAGAGCATACTGTCGGGCTGCATCACAGCCTGGGACGGCAACTCCACCACCGCGGACCGCAAGGCTCTACAGTCGAACACACCATTAACTGCACAGTGCCTGCCCTCCAGGACAACTTCAACACCAGGTGTCGCACTAAGGCCAAGAAGATCATCAGGAACCTCAGCCACACGAGCCATGGCCTGTTCTCCCTGCTTCCATCACTCGGACAAGGCCAGTACAGGAGCATCACGGCTGAAACTAACAGAGGCCAATAGCTTCTACCTCCAGACCATCAGGCTGCTGAATAGATGAGAAAAAAACAGTACCAACTCCCAATACTAAATATGGAAGAGATAAAACCTAGAGTGGCAGTCTAAACTAGTAACGGTCACAGAAAATGTACTTTCCTATTTCATCAACACAATCAATTACAAGTATATTAAGGTTATACTATTGTAGAGAACAATGTAATTATTAATCGTATGCAATTTAATGACAGTTTTTGCCCTAAGTTTTGATCATTTCATAGCACACTTTAGAATTTCCCTGTTTTTCTCTACATTCTAGAGCAGTGAGTGAACACCCTATATATTAAGAAGCAATGTGGATAGCAGCATCGTTGTTGTCAACATCTTGCTGCATCTGTTGCATTGACCATGCAGACTGAAGAATGAACGGCAAGTGGTCTCTTGGTCAAGCAACAACTGCACTTTCTTGAGTGATAGTGGGAGGGGCTTGGTGTGTTCGGAAAGAGGCAGAGACTCAAGTAGCAGAGTAAACTACGAACTATAAAAACAGATGTTACACACAGGAGTGGCCTATCACATTTAACAATCCAAACATTGGAAATACCGTTACACAAGGTAAAGTAAAAACCCAAACTGGTACATGTATCAATACCAGTAAATTATACAATACGGTATAGTGCTCAGCCCTACAGCAGAGGGCATAATATTGGAGCAGCTGCTGCTCATCTCTGTAGTACACATTGCCCTTAAGGCAGGGAGACAGCAACAACAGGTGTCTGTCTAGTTAAAAGAACAAAAAAACAACATTCAATGTTATTCTAAAGTAGAGCACAAAACATCTTCCAGGAAAAAGCACCACTAATATGGTATTATGCAAGACAACATTCTTAGCTGTTAGGCCATATTGCATCAACAATGTACGTACCACATAGACAATATGAATATTAATGATTACAAGATGAGTTATGCAAAGCATTTGTTCTCAGCAGGAACAGTTTAAATGCAAAGGATATTCCAGGCCATTTGGGAGAAACCTGGCAATGGATGGCAGTTTGAGGTCAAGCCAGTCAATTAGCCAGAACTAGGTCTATCACAATATATGTCACTGTATGTCACAAATATATCACTATATGTCACAAAAAAATTATGCCTTGTAATACATCATGCAATTTACAGTGCATCACATATGCTTCCTTACCTTTGAACTAAAAGTACAGCGGGAGGGAATCTTTAAGTGATGTCAGAGGCACTCAAAATCAAATGTTGACTTGGAGATGGTGTCATTACAAGAATATGGCACATTATCTAACAGATACACGTAACCGGTCAGAAATTAGCAATAGCATACTGCCAAGCCTTCAAGCAAGTCAATCTCAGAAGTAAATGTTGTAAGAAGCTGGCTTGTAAAGACACAATGGTGCACAGTGTGAGGAAAGAGTGGCCGGCTAATCTTGAGGTTGCCAGTCTGGTAGCCGAGGCTTGAGCCGTTTAGAAATAATCGGGCCGGAAGTCCAGCCAGAGATAATGACCCTTTTTCCCAAAAGAGGGAAAGGGGAAAAAAATAAAAACCTGCCTCAGACATTTAAGGCAGAATTGGATTAGGATCAAGCTGGCAAGCAACGGACATTTTTCTTTGATAGGCAGAAGAGGGACAGGGTCTTGGATACGTGACCAGCCACAGGTCAGACAATCCCTCAGGGACCAATTACACAGATAGAGGGACACACTGTACCCATTTGAAACCCTCAATTCCAATCTGCTGTGCAGGGCACATGAAATCATCAGGACCGCAGGAACAAGTCAGGATTTGTCATTGCTCATTAAGTAACAATGTTGTGCTTAGTTACTGTTTTACTACTGCAATTGGAGTCTAAATAACAAGGGTAGGCAATATGAAGACAATTTAAAAACTAAATGTTAAGAGGCAGATTACTCAGAAGTGGACTTCATAGTTTTACATTTTGCAAAGGAGCATGCATAACTCCAACAACAAGCGATGTAGGCATACGTTTCATTCAATCAAATGTCAAAACCTCCTTGTTGATTTTTCCTGCATGAGACTCAAGCCAGTGAAAATTACCCGTTGGCCACGCTTTGAGATGTTTTGTTTGACAATGGCCGCCATGAATAAAGACAGCTGTTCTTATGTCATTTTTATTTCACCTCTATTTAACCAGGTAGGCCAATTGAGAACAAGTTCTCATTTACAACTGCGACCTGGCCAAGATAAAGCAAAGCAGTGCGACAAAAACAACAGTTACACATGGGATAAACAAACATACAGTCAAGAACACAATAGAAAAATCTATGTACAGTGTGTGCAAATGTAGAAGAGTAGGGAGGACTGCTAGCAGTGGCTAACTGACTACTAGCTAGTTAGCTGGCTAGCTCTGATGGGGGTTCCGGTTCTAAAGTATAAAAACAGCAGATCCGTACCACATTGGGTGAGGCGAGTTGTAGGAGAGTATATTCAGTCTGTAGATGGAAAGTGAGATTAAAATATATACGAAGAAAACGATATATACACGGGACAAGACAAAATACACGTCTGACTGCTAGGCCATCTTGGATCTTCTTCTAAAGGGATATCTTCTGTCATAAAGGGTTATCTCTGTTCACGTCAAGCAGTAACAGCATCCCCAGCACAGCAAGCTACAACACTTTGCCCATGTTAACATATGGATTGACAAGATAGATTCATTCATTTAGACTAGGTCTCAAAGCCCTTTACATTGTCTGGGAAGAGTGACTCCCCCACCAACCAACACTGATGTCTAGCGACCGGCAGGGTGATTCACTGTAGCCAACCTGCGACAGAATCCTCAACACACATTGCCTATGAAGGTAGATGGATGATGAGCGATTGTGATCATTTTAAGTTTGGGATAACAAGATGGTTAACGTCACCACTTTGGAGAGATAGTCAACGGGATGCAAAAACTGATGAACTTTCCCTTACTTTCTATAATACAAAAGGAAAGCAGACTATTATAAGATAGTGGGGCTACCAATCCATGCCCCTAGTTTAGCATAAAGAGAAGACAAATTGAAATCTTTAAGCATGTAGGCAGAGGGATGAGCAAGAATTTTGTCCCAGTGTTTGTTTAGACATGGATCATTCAAAGACACTAAAAGGCCTTTGAGAGTGAGAGGAGATAGGATACATGCTGACAGTATAGCCTGTCACCAGTGCTAGAGTAGCTTATCTAAATCATGAGCCTTCTTGAGCCAATAAGTGATGGGTGGGCATCTGGCAAAGGTTTCTGGTATTGCAACAACTGGAAAGTGGCAAATGGCCAAGGTGACCCTGGTTGGCCACAAAGGGCAGAAGTCAAGACAAAAACTGGCCAATACAATTTCACGTGTGCCCAGACGATGACCCCTGTTGTGGCAGACACACAGCCCACTAACACTAAGACCTTTGTAAACAAGCATTAAGTCTGTATAGTGGACTACAGCACTGTTGGATTAACAGACTCCTAATCAGTTCACCGTTTTATCCACTTCATGTCTGGCCAGTTGAAGAACAGGAAGGATTACTCTGTGCAGTAGGAATCTAGGCCAAAAGGCCATTTTCACTCATAAGCAATTCTGGTGCTTTTGTTTCTCTGGCGCCATACCGTTCTGCTTCAGATTTAATGCCAAGCACAGTGTGAGCTGTGTAATACAATAGCATAAAGTTATATATTGTGTGTCTGAGCAAGAGGATGGTTTATTCTGTCTACCAGTGGAGGAAGGGGAGGACTATCTTTTTAGATAAAACTACACTAAATATATTCACATCACCAAATAACTGATCAAAACACTTTTTTGCAATGAAGGTCTGTCTACAGTAGTCACGGGCTTGACGATATATTGAATTACACTGTACAAAATAGAAATGCAACATGTAAAGTGTTGATCCCATGTTTCATGATCTGAAATAAGATCCCAGAAATGTTCCATATGCACAAAAAGCTTATTTCTCAAATTTTATGCACAAATCTATTTACATCCCTGTTAGTGAGCATTTCACCTTTGCCACAAAAATCCATCCACCTGACAGGTGTGGCATATCAAGAACGTTGTATTGGGGACAATAAAAGGCCACTAAAATTGGCATTGTGTCGTGACAAAACTGCACAAGTTGTCTCAAGCTGTGGGAGCATGCAATTGGCATGCTGACTGCAGGAATGGGTGTTGCCAGAGAATTGAATGTTCCTTTCTCTACCATAAGCAGCCTACAAATGTCACTTTAGAGAATTTGGCAGTACGTTCAACCGCCTCCCGCCCGCAGACCACGTGTAAGAACGCCAACCCTGTCACTCCACATCCGGCTTCTTCACCTACAGGATTGTCTGAGACCAGCCACCCAGACAGCTGATAAAACTGTGGGTTTGCAAAACCAAAGAATTTCTGCACAAACTGTCAGAAACTGTCTCAGGGAAGCTCATGTGCATGCTCGTTGTCCTGACCTGTCTGCAGTTTGGTGTCGTAACAGACTTCAATGGGCAAATGCTCACCTTCGATGGCCACTGGCATGCTGGACAAGTGTGTTCCTTCACAGGTAAAATCCCAGTTTCAACTGTACCGGGCAAATGCCAGACAGCGTAGCGTGTAAGGCATTGTGTGGGTTTGCTGAAGTCAATGTTGTGAACAGAGTGCCCCGTGGTGGTGGGGTTATGGTAGGGGCAGGCTAAAGCTACGGACAACAAACACAATTGCATTTTATTGATGGCAATTTGAATGCGCAGATATACCATGAGGTGATCATGAAGTTGATTGTCATGCCATTCATCTGCCGCCATCACCTCATGTTTCAGCATGATAATGCACGGCACCATGACGTAAAGATCTGTACACAATTCCTGCAAGCTTAAAAATGTCCATGGCCTGCATACACTCAGACATGCCACCCATTGAGCATGTTTGGGATGCTCTGGATCGACATGTACAACATTGTGTTCCAGTTCCCGCCAATAACCAGCAACTTCGCACAGCCATTGAAGAAGAGTTGGACAACATTCTACAGGCCACAATCAACAGCTTGGTCAACTATGCAAAGGAGATGTGTCTCGCTGCATGAGGCAAATGGTGGTCACACCAGACACTGACTGGTTTTGATCCCCAACCTTGTTCGTAAGGTACAGTTGAAGTCGGAAGTTTACATACACTTAGGTTGGAGTCATTAAAACTAATTTTTCAACCACTCCACAAATTTCTTGTTAAACTATAGTTTTGGCAAATCGGTTAAGACATCTACTTTGTGCATGACACAAGTAATTTTTCCAACAATTGTTTACAGACAGATTATCTCACTGTATCAATTCCAGTGGGTCAGAAGATCACATACACTAAGTTGACTGTGCCTTTAAACAGCTTGGAAAATACTAGAAAATTATGTAATGGCTTTAGAAGCTTCTGATAGGCTAATTGACATCATTTGAGTCAATTGGAGGTGTATCTGGATGTATTTCAAGGCCTACCTTCAAACTCAGTGCCTTCTTGCTTGAAATCATGAGAAAATCCAAAGAAATCAGCCAAGATCTCAGAAAAAAAAGAACTTGTAGACATCCACAAGTCTGGTTCATCCTTGGGAGCAATTTCCAAACCCCTGAAGGTACAAACAATAGTACTGTACAAACAATAGTATGCAAGTATAAACACCATGGGACCACGCAGGTGACATCCCGCTCAGGAAGGAGACACGTTCTGTCTCCTAGAGATGAACGTACCTTGGTGCGAAAAGTGCAAATCAATCCCAGAACAACAGCATAGGACCTTGTGGAGATGCTGGAGGAAACAGGCACAAAAGTATCTATGTCCACAGTAAATCGAGTCCTATATCGACATAACCTGAAAGGCCGCTCAGCAAGGAAGAAGCCACTGCTCCAAAACAGCCATAAAAAAGCCAGACTATGGTTTGCAACTGCACCACATGGGGACAAAGATCGTACTTTTTGGAGAAATGTCCTCTGGTCTGATGAAACAAAAATTGAACTGTTTGGCCATAATGACCATCATTATGTTTGGAGGAAAAAGGGGGAGGCTTGCAAGCCAAAGAACACCATCCCAACCATGAAGCACGGGGGTGGCAGCATCATGTTGTGGGGGTGCTTTGCTGCTGGAAGTACTGGTGCACTTCACAAAATAAATGGCATCATGAGGGAGGAAAATTATGTGGATAAATTGAAGCAACATCTCAAGACAATCAGTCAAGAAGTTAAAACTTGGTCGCAAATGGGTCTTCCAAATGGACAATGACCCCAAGCATACTTCCAAAGTTGTGGCAAAATGGCTTAAGGACAAGAAAGTCAAGGTATTGGAGTGGCCATCACAAAGCCCTGACCTCAATCCCATAGAAAATTTGTGGGCAGAACTGAAAATGGGGTTGAGGTCAGGGCTCTGTGCGGGCCAGTCATGTTCTTCCACACCGATTTTGACAAAACATTTCTGTATGGACCTCGCTTTGTGCACACGGGCATTATCATGCTGAAACAGGAAATGGCCATCAAACTGTGGCCACAAAGTTGGAAGCACAGAATCGCCTAGAATGTAATTGTATGCTGTAGCGTTAAGATTTCGCTTCACCTAAACCAAGGGGCATAGACCAAACATGAAAAAACAGCCTCAGTAGATTATTCCTCCTCAACCAAACTTAACAGCTGGCACTATGCATTGGCACAGGTAGAGTTCTCCTGGCATCCGCCAAACCCAGATTTTTCCGTCAGACTGTCAGATGGTTAAGCATGATTCATCACTCCAGAGAACGCATTTCTGCTGCTCCAGGGTCCAATGGCGGCGAGTTTTACACCACTCCAGCTGATGCTTGGCATTGCGCATGGTGATCTTAGGCTTGTTTGCGGCTGCTCGGCCATGGAAACGCATTTCATGAAGCTCCCGACGAACAGTTATTGTGCTGATGTTGCTTCCAGACACAGTTTGGGTGTCGCAACCAAGGACAGACGATTGTTGAGCACTACGCACTCCAGCGGTCCCGTTCTATGAGCTTGTGTGGCCTAACTCTTCGCGGCTGAGCCGTTATTGCGCCTAGACGTTTCCACTTCACAACAACAGCATTTACAGTTGACCCGGGCAGCTTTAGCAGGGTAGAAACTTGACTTACTGACTTGTTAAGGTGGCATCCTATGACGGTGAAACGTTCAAAGTCACTGAGCTCTTCAGTTAGGCCATTCTACTGCCAATGTTTGTCTATGGAGATCAGGGTGTGGGTGAAACAGCCAAATCCACATACAGTACACCAGTCAAAAGTCTGGACACACCTACTCATTCAAGGGTTCTTCTTTATTTGTTCTATTTTCTACATTGTAGAATAATAGTTAATACATTAAAACAATGAAATAACACATGGAATCATGTAGTAACCAAAAGTGTTAAATCAAAATATATTTCATATGACATTCTTCAAAGTAGCCACCCTTTGCCTTGATGACAGCTTTTTACACGCTTGGCATTCTCTCAACCAGCTTCATGAGATAGACACCTGGAATGCATTTCAATTAACAGGTGAGCCTTGTTGAAAGGTAATTTGTGGAATTTCTTTCCTTCTTAATCAGTTTGTGCCAACCAGTCGTGTTGTGACAACGTATGGGTGGAATACAGAAAATATCCCTATTTGGTAAAAGACCAAGTCCATATTATGGCAAGAAGAGCTCAAATAAGCAAAAAGAAACAGCAGTCCATCATTACTTTAAAACATGAAGGTCAGTCAATCCGGAACATTTCAAGAACTTTGAAAGTTTCTTCAAGTGCAGTCGCAAAACCATCAAGTGCTATGACGAAACTGGCTCTCATGAGGACCGCCACAGGAAAGGAAGTCCCAGAGTTACATCTGCTGCAGAGGATAAGTTCATTTGAATTACCAGCCAAGTAACAGACATCTCAAAATCAACTGTTCAGAGGTGAAACAGGACTTCGTGGTCAAATTGCTGCAAAGAAATGACTACTAAAGGCCACCAATAAGAAGAGACTTGCTTGTGCCAAGAAACACAGACTGGTGAAAATGAGTCCAAATTTGAGATTTTTGTTTCCTTACCAAAAAAATGTCCTCCACAATCACCCGACCTCAACCCAATTGAGATGGTTTGGGATGAGTTGGACCGCAGAGTGTAGGAAAAGCAGCCAACAGGTGCCAGCATATGTTGGAAGTCCTTCAAGACTGTTGGAAAAGCATTCCAGGTGAAGCTGGTTGAGAGAATGCCAAGAGTGTGCAAAGCTGTCATCTAGGCAAAGCTGTCATCTAGGTGGCTATTTGAAAAATGTCTAATATATTTTGATTTGATTCACACTATTTGTTACTACATGATTCCATGTGTTATTCTACAATGTTGAAAATAGTAAAAATTTACCAAAAACCCTTAAATGAGTAGGTGTCCAAACTTTTGACTGGTACTGTACATTCACATATATATCTTGTATTACCTCGACTAACCTGTACCCCCGCACATCGGTACTGGTACCCCCTGTATATAGCCTTGTTACTGTTATTTGATTTTGTTACTTTTGTTACATTGTTGGTTAAGGGCTTGTAAGTAAGCATTTCACAGTAAGATCTACACCTGTTGTATTCGGCGCATGTGACAAATTACATTTGATATGCAGGAAAGAGTGTACAAGGCGGTATTGAATTTGTCACTTTGTCACCTTGATAACTCCAATGTCTCAAACTACGTTATAAACTTTCATAGGCTAGGCTGTAGCAACCTCATGATGGGTATAGGGCAAATTTGAGTATCAGTAGCCTAAACCTATTGATGTTACATTGAGCTGGGTGAATGGAATATGAATGACAGTCATTAAATAGGATGTGATAGAAATAAGGCGAGCCATAAAACAAATAAAATTGCCACTGGTCTCTACCCTTTGTACAATGCCAAGGATTATATGCACAATATGTAAAGTGTGTAGTGTTTAGTAATCTGTTGATCACTACATTCTGCAGTGAAGAACAATGGAATCTACAGTGTGGGGCCTTGACTCTTGTCTGAAGTTGTTTCCTTTAAGAAATATGTCATGAGGCATAAGGAACTGAAACATGCCTTTGCCATGAGTTGAGGGCGATTCATCTGACAAACGTATGACCATCAAAGAAATGTCCCGATCCGTCTATATTCCAACAGACATAGGGCGAGAGCGCAATGCACCTTGAGGAAACATGCAGTGCGACGAAAGCCGTTTTCCCTCCAAGCGGCTTGAGAACACAGAGAAACGGGCTACGTCTTTGTATTGCACTGAGTATGGTGGCAGATGAAAGTGTACAATCTATGGAAGCAGATCACAGGAACACGTTTTGCAATGTGATAGAAGGGAGCGAGTAGCCTAGCAACACTTCAAAGCAGCTACTGTGTGGAGGGGCATTACCCATAGCGTAGTCAGAGCATAGCATTAGACCACAAGATCAAATAAAGTACAGAGGGAGCACTGGATGGTCAGCTTTTAGTCCATTGTATGAAGGTTATGTTGCATATTCCTGTTTGATTTGTACTTTCCCTTCTCCAAAAACATTACTGTATCTGAAAGATATCTAGTGTATTAGTAAGAGATAGGCCTATGTATTTTTTAGATTTAGCCTACTGTGTAGGTAGCCTAGATATTTCATAATTCACCACATTGGATATTCCTGCCTTAAAATGAGACCAATGGATTGTGATCTTACCTTTGTTAAGAACAGAGTAGAAACAACAGATTGTAATGCAGAGATGAAAATATACAGAAGCCTGTTATCAGAGAGGTACATACACTAGAGAGCAAGGTAGTGACGATTTCAGCAGACAGTCCAGTGTGGTTAAATTGTGCGCCACAGTGCAACGGCTTGTGACCATTTGTTTTTGTACAGTCTCAGTATCGGATTTGAATATAGAGGACAGGCCTATCTCATTGGCCTTCTCATTATTAGATTTGCTTACTAACAGACAAACACTAGCACTGTGGCACACAACATCCTGGTATTCCAATGAGGTGTTCCAGTGGCCTGGAATTCCAATGCAGGCACACAATTCAAACCAGGCAATCTGAGGAATTCAACTGTATTTTTTCCCTGTCCTCCATTGCTACAGAAAACGAAGGGCTGCCCACTAGGTCACAGATTTCACAAATTTAAACAGCAATCATTGACTAACTACAACTCTGGAACACTACATCAATATTTCTAATGTACTGTGGCTCAATGCAACCTGTCAATAATAATGAATTGTTCCATCCCCCATTATCTCAAATGTCATTATGAGCTGAAATACAGCCAATACTGGATAAGAAAACAAAACCCCAAAACCAGCTAATCAAGGGCTTTTCCTAAATAGTGTACTCTGAGCGAGTGTAGGCATCATTCATTTTGCGCTTTTCTTCCCTTTTTACCTTGAAATACGTAGCTTCTGTATTAATAATGTGATGAATACGTAACTGTAACCGCCATGTGTGTAAACAGTTAAGCCAGAGCTCGGCCTCCACTTTCAATACAAGAATAACATGTGACATCACTTAAGTTCCACAGGGTTAGCGGCACGAGGAGAGGCCAAAGAAAGTTGCTTTTGTGCTTATGGACTGGGAGTTTGAAGCATTTAGCCTATATTAGCACATTTTATAAGGGCACACTAGAAGGTTCCTGCTTTCAAAAGCATAAGACAAAGTTCTTCGCAATCCATTTTATTTCTCAATCAAGCCTGTCTCGCATGCTTCTGTTCTGACTGGGTGACCAAAATAGGACAGATGTCACAGACCAGAAACGACACAAACAAGCAGGATGAAAACAAGCAGGATGAAAACAAGCAGGATGAAAACAGTCACTTCAAAAATGTCTTCCCATCTGAGTCCGTCTTGCCGTCAGCCCTTCCTTCCTGCTGGCTCGGTTCAAAAAGCATCCTGACTAGAGAGAGAAACAAGCAATGTCTGTCTCTCTGGGCCTCCCGGGCTCCTGTCTTCAACTTCTCCTCACCGCCTTTTCACTTAGATATTACTAGCCACTGTTTGACTACTACGCTAATCCCATGCTAAGTTAAGCACACAAGGACACTGTCTGAGCTCTGAGGTAGGCCTGGCATTTGAGCTATGTGATTCACTGGCAGCTAGAGGTCTTGATGACTGTGTGTGACTGTTCATGGCCTTTGCCTTTTTGCACCTGCCTAAACAATTACAAGGAGCTGACAAGTCTGACTCATTGTCTCTTCTTGGATGGCTGCTGCATCTTAGACACTAGCGGCGGCTGTACAGCCGATTAGAGACACATTTTCAGCCAGGTATTTTTACCACTTAAATTAACCAGGCTAATTTTCTATAGAACTCGCCAGCTTGTAGTCCTAAAAAACAGAGATGAGTTACCGCTGGTTCATTCAGCCATTCCCATGGAGAAAACGAATGGGTAAAGAATAGAATTTTGGGATAAGGTCTGAGGTTAACACAGACTTAGGAGATCTTATATATGTTTTGTTCTATGAGACAATCAGTCAACATGACATCAGTAGGCTACCACCTAACCCAATATTGGACTAAAGGAGCCTAATGTTACTCCTTAGCCCAAGAACCTTACATGTTCTGTTTATAGGGTGAATTGGCTCTGGAAGCTAAAACAGCGAAATACTCCATCAAAATGTCAAACGATTCTCAATTGCCTTTCGTGAACTAACACCCACATTTGACTCCTCCCCCCCTTACTAGTCCCGACTTTGTTGACAGCTAGTTTGAGAACATTTATTACTGACTGACTGATATGTGGTTGTCCCACCTCGATATCTTAAGATGCACCAACTGTAAGTTGCTCTGGAAAAGAGCATCTGCTAAATGACTAAAATGTAAATGCAAAATTGCAGTACAGTTCTAGAAACAGAAATCCCTCTTTCATATCACACCAAAATAATGTAATAAATGCTAAAATACACACTGTGCACTGTTTTAACAGTTGCAGCAGACAGTACTTTTGACTGACAACACGTTTGTGGCATCTGTCTTCCGTTTACACAGATGTTAGGAGACGCAAAAGGGTAATTACCACAGGTAGTCCACTCTGTCTTCTGTTTTCCATAAACAAGCGCTGTAACATGGAAATATGGCTGTGTGGGAAGCCTAACAAGGTGTGTATCAATTTAACTATTTATTTTTTATTATTATTCCTCACCACCAGTCAGAACCAGGTGTTGATGATTTCAAATCTTTGAAACCTAGGCTAATACCAAGAGGGAATGCCATCTCCAATAAGACTAATGCTGTCAGTTGCGTAAGGGGGACACTACCAGCTGAATATTTAAATGAGTGACAAGTTAAAATTCAGAAACAAAAGTGCAAAGATGTGCCTAGTTAAATTTTTACAAGTTCTGGACATCTTTCAAGGAGAACTTGTGGGGACTGTGGTCAGTACACATTTATCAAATACTCGTTTCCTCATATCAGCGTCAACGTGTATTTTTATTTCTAGCCAGCTTGCCTTTAATGCTTACAAATACGTTATTGCAGAATTTGGATCTGCACGGGCATAGTGGGATAACGGAGTTCACAGTTAATGCTATGGAATAACTAGTTTATGAGGCTTCCATTGTGAAGTCAGACAAACAGCACAGTGCGTAGGAAATAACAAGCATATCTTTGACAGATACACAAATCAAATTTCATTGGTCACATACACATATTTAGCAGATGTTATTGCAGGTGTAGCGAAATACTTGTGTTCCTATCTTACAATACACACAAATCTAAAAGTGAAAGAATGGAATGAAGAAATATATACAGTACCAGTCAAACATTTAAGAAGACCCACTCATTCAAGGGTTTCTTTATTTATGCTATTTTCTACATTGTAGAATAATAGTGAAGACATCAGAACTATGAAATAAGACATATGGAATCAAGTAGTAACCAAAAAAAGTGTTAAACAAATCTAAATATATTTTATATTTGAGATTCTTCAAAGTAGCCACCCTTTGCCTTGACAGCTTTGCACACTCTTGGCATTCTCTCAACCAGCTTCACCTGGAATGCATTTCCAACAGTCTTGAAGGAGTTCCCACATATGCTGAGTACTTGTTGGCAGCTTTTCCTTCACTCCACGGTCCAACTTATCCCAAACCATCTCAATTGGGTTGAGGTCGGGTGATTGTGGAGGCCAGGTCATCTGATGCAGCCCTCCATCACATTCCTTCTTGATAAAATAGCCCTTACACAGCCTGGAGACGTTGGGTCATTGTCCTGTTTAAAAACAAATGACAGTCCCATGCTGTGGTAGCCACGCTGGTAAGTGTGCCTTGATTTCTAAATAACTCTAACAGTGCCACCAGCAAAGCACACCTCAATGCTTTACGGTGAGAACTACACAAGCAAAGATCATCCCTTCACCTACTCTACGTTTCACAAAGACAGCGGTTGGAACCAAAAATCTCAAATTTGGACTCCACCAGTTTTTTCCACCGGTCTAATGTCCATTGCTCGTGTTTATTGGCCCAAGCAAGTCTCTTCTTATTGGTGTCCTTTAGTAGTGGTTTCTATGCAGCAATTCGACCATGAAGGCCTGATTAACAGTCTCCTCTGAGCTGTTGATGTTGAGATGTGTCTGTTACTTGAACTCTGTGAAGCATATATTTGGGATGCAATTTCTGAGGCTGGTAACTCGAACTTATCCTCTGCAGCAGAGGTAACTCTGGGTCTTCCTTACCTGTGGCGATCCTCATGAGCCAATGTCATCGTAGCGCTTGATGGTTTTTGCAACTGCACTTGAAGAAACTTTCGAAGTTCATGAAATTTTGCAGATTGACTGACCTTCATGTCCTAAAGTAATGATGGACTGTCATTTCTCTTTGCTTATTTGAGCTGTTCTTGCCATAATATGTACTTGGTCTTTTACCAAATAGGGCTATCTTCTGTATTCCACCCCTACCTTGTCACAACACAACTGTTTGTTACGGAAAACAAAAATCCACAAATTAACTAAAGGCACACCTGTTATTTGAAATGCATTCCAAGTGACAACCTCATGAAGATGGTTGAGAAAATGCCAAGAGTGTGCAAAGCTGTCATCAAGGCAAAGGGTGGCTACTTCGAAGAATCTGAAATATAAAATATTTTTGGATTTGTTGAACAATTTTTGGCTTACTACATGATTCCATATTTCATAGTTTTGATGTCTTCACTATTATTCTACAATTTAAATCAATCTTTAAAAAATAAAACAAATACCTTTGATTGAGTAGGTGTGTCAACTTGACTGGTACTATATATATATATATATATATATAGTGCATTCGGAAAGTCTTCAGACCTCTTGACTTTTCCCAAATGTTGTTACGTTACAGCCTTATTCTAAAATTGATTAAATAGTTTCCCCCCCCCCTCAATCTACACACAATACCCCATAATGACAAAGCAAAAACAGTTTTTCAAATTTGTCTAGTTGGATGGGGAGCATCGCTGCACAGCTATTTTCAGGTCTCTCCAGAGATGTTCGATCGGCTTCAAGTCCGGGCTCTGGCTGGGCCACTCAAGTACATTCAGAGACTTGTCCCGAAGCCACTCCTGCGTTGTCTTGGCTGTGTGCTTAGGGGCGTATCCTGTTGGAAGGTGAACCTTCACCCCAGTCTGAGGTGCTGAGCACTCTGGAGTAGATTTTCATCAAGGATCTCTGTACTCTGCTCCGTTCATTTTTTACCTAGATCCTGACTAGTCTCCCAGTCTGTCAGAGTTACCATCGGGTGCTTGGTCACCTCCCTGACCAAGGCCCTTCTCCCTCGATAGCTTTGGCCGGGTGGGCAGCTCTTGGAAGAGTCTTAGTGGTTCCAAACTTCTTCCATTTAAGAATGCCTCCAGGCCACTGTTCTTCGGGACCTTCAATGCTGCAGAATTTTCTTTGGTACCCTTCCCCAGATCTGTAACTCAACCCAATACTGTCTCTGAGCTCTACGTACAACTCCTTCAACCTCATGGCTTGGCTTTGACATGCACTGACAACATGCACTGACAACTCCTTATATAGACAGGTGTGGCCTTTCCAAATTATGTCCAATCAATTGAATTTACCACAGGTGGACTAAAATCAAGTTGTAGAAACATCAAGGATGATCAATGGAAACAGGATGCACCCAATTTCAAGTCTCATAGCAAAGAGTCGGAATACTTATTTAAAGGAGAAAGGGGGATACCTCGTCAGCTGTACAACAATGCAGTATACTGAAATGTGTCTTCCGCAAGGGAACTGTTGGTTAACTGCCTTGCTCAGGAGCAGGACGACAGATTTTTACCTTGTCAGCTCAGGGATTCTATAAATAAGGTATGTTTTTTATATTTGTAATACATTTGCAAACATCTCAAACTTGTTTTGCGCCTTGTAATTATGGGTTATTGTGTGTAGACTGAGGAATGTATTTTATTTAATACATTTCAGAATAAGGATGTAATGTAACAAAACGTGGAAAAAGTCAGGGGGTCTGAATAGTTCCCGAAAGCACTGTATGTAATGGGATGTATAGACATTATGAACAGTATGTGGACAGAATATGGTGGCTTGGTTGACGGATAACGTAAACAGAGACATTGACACACCAATAGGTGTAGTGTGACATGGCTATAAAATTGTTTTTTTTTAACTTATAAGGCTCATTGTTTCCTGAAGAGCTATGGAGATGAGTGACAGGCATGATGCCATATTCATTTATTGTTATGTTGTACTAATTTAGTACAAGCACAGATGACTAGAATGGTATGCTCCACTATGAAACATAATGAACTGTGTAGACCTACTAGCACACGGTTAACGAGACATCAATGACAACACGTGACAGACGTTTAATTGTTTCCTCAATGTCAGATACATCAGCATGTGGCAGTGTCACTATCGCCTCGCCCACTATTTTAAGTGGTCTATCGATTTTAGGCCATCGTTGTGCGTATCTCTTGCTGCTAACAAACCGCAGGGCGCCAGGGACAATTGCCTGGTGGTTGAAATGTACTGGAAATAATTACCCTTGCAATAAACAATAGCATGTGAAAATTTAACCGATATAGTCCACTGAACTTGATTATTGCCAACTGTCCCATGCAGCCAATTCAAGCGGCTACAGATAAGGAGTCCTGATTATTTAAGTCACCTCTAGGAGAGGCCTAAAGTGTACATCTGAAACAGTGTCTATTAATCAAAACATTTCAATTCAAGCTCAATATGCCTAATGACACACATTTAAGGTTTGTTTGGAATTGGTTCAGGCCAATAGCATTAGTCTAGGTTTTTGTTTTGTATGCCGTTTAAAAACAAATTGAGCAAATTCGTAGCCTATTTCACTGTCTGGGAAACAATATAGCCGGTTTACATTGCCGTTTGGAAAATACAGGAAAAGTTCGCTCTGATGTGCTCTGAAGTCTGAATTTGTTCGTGACAAATGGCTGGGTTACTATCAAATCCTGTTATGTAAAGTAGCTGGAGATTATCTCCCAATGATAGAGCTTTACCGGGATGTAGTCAGGATACGTAACACTGTAGCCGCATGGCAACAGTAACGCAGAAACAAAGAATGTAACAATTTAGCGAAGCAGTGGTAGCGGGAAATTATAGAACACTGACAGTAGTAGAGAGGTTTCACAAATTACAACATTTTGAGATTAGTATCACTGAAGGCTAATCAAATAATTATACTGACCTGTTGCGTTCTTTCTGCCGGATTCATCATCACAGCTTGACGAAAACTGTTATCCACATAAGACGCCATTGTTTTGAAGACGCGTTAAAAACAATTAATTTGCTTATCTTGTTGACAACTTTCTAATGTTCGCGGTCTGGGTATGCACAGACCAAGCCACAATCTTTGTAACCACTTTGTTATCCACTAAGAGAACTCCAGTGTGCTAAAAATTGATAATTAGTCCCCACGGCCAGGCCACAATGTGAGCCTCGGGATTTATTCTGTCCCCAAACCGATACCAGAAGGCTGCCACCGGTCCAAACAAACTTGCTATCGAGGCGCGGCTCGAAGAATCCAGAATCCAACACAGTAGATCTGTTGCTGTACAATTTGTATTATGGTAAAACGGTTCCTTTATCTAAACCGACACTAAAAGCCAATCCATTGATATTCAGCATTTTTGCGTTTGCCACAATTTCATGTATCCGCCTTCAAAGAAAAAAGTAGAAATCTATCCTGACAGTAACCGGTTGTCCATTTTTTTTATAATAAACCTATACATGTAGAAAGGCAACCTTTAAAAAATCATTATGATAGGTTTAAAAGTGACGATGAGGCCACAGCTTTCTGCTGTATGCCGCCATGGTGACTGACACAAGGGAAAGCTCATGGGCGAGTCCATTTACAAAAATAGAGCCGGGGGACAATGCATTGTGGCCTACAAAGCTATCCTTTGTCGCCATCCAATGACAGAACCTGGAATAAAACACACAGATAGGCTACCGAAGGGGCAAATACTTATGCACATTTGGGAACAATGAATTGTTATGGACCTTAACGATGTGAAAATATCAGATTTTTTTGTACTATTTATTGACAACATGAAACTCTATTTGACTGGAATTTCATTCTGCTTTGATATATGGAGGAAAATATCAAGTGTAGATGTAGGAAGTGGGGGAAAAGTTATATTAAATTCCATTTAATGATATTATATTTCCTTATTCTAACCACGTGTTATATTTGTATGCTTCAGTGCTGTTCAAGCTCTTCTATTCAAGAAAAATCTGTGGCCAATGGTACATTTTGTAAAATTGGAGAAGTTCAAAACAACTGGGAAATCTCCGTTTTCCAACTTCAGTGTGTTTAATTTCGCGTTCATGTGCTTTTTCGGGACTAGGAAACTCGGATATGTACGAATTGCTAACTGGTTGAACGCAACAGGTGTATAACTACAATACAGGAGGCTGCTGAGGTTTCGGAGGCTCATAATAATGTCCGGAACGGAGCTAATGGAATGGCATCAAACACCTGGAAACCATGTGTATGATGTATTTGATACCATTGCACTCACTCCGCCCTAGCCATTACCACGAGTCTGTCTTCCTCAATACAGGTGCCGCCAACCTCCTGTGAACTACAACCAGTTAGCAAGTCGTACATTTCCGAGTTTCCTAGCACTTGAAAGCACAAACTTACTTGCACTAGCACAAAAATAAAGAAGACTGGTAAAAATAATTGTGAACCATCATCCAACTCGGAATTCCAAGTTTCGACTTAAAGATCACTGATGTTATGATTTTGTTTTTTTACAAGTTCCCAGTTGTACAGGGTCTTATTTCACTGATTCCAAAGCCTGATAAAGACCCTTCTCTCATTGACAATTGGAGACCAATTACTTTATTAAATATTGATTACAAATTATGTCAAAATATTTTTTAAAGGAATAGATACCATTATAAATTAGACTCAAACAGGATTTAGAAAAGGCCGTCATATATACTCCGATATTATATTCAGATGAAATGGACTCAAATGCTGTTGTTTTATGTTTGGACTTCTGTAAGGCCTTTGACACAATTGAACATTCATTTCTCTATCGGTCTCTTAAACTTTTTGGTTTCGGTGAAAATGTTATCAAAGTCATTCGCATGTTTTACAAAGATATAAATAGTTATGTGATACGAAACCGTAATACATACAAAGATTCAGCATCAACAGAAGTGTACGACAGGGATGCCCATTTTCGCCCTTTTTATTCATTTTGGTAGTGGAATTTCTATCTCTAGATATTATGAATAATGCAAATCTGCAGGGTTTATCAATTTTTAACAGAGATATCAAAATTTTCCGACTTGCAGACGATACTACTCTTTTTTGAAAAGATAAAGACAAGGTTTCCCATGTCCTTAATGCTATCACTGCATTCTCTATTGCATCTGGATTAAAACTAAACGTTTCTAAATGTGAAATCTTATGTTTATGACTCTGATGATAAAGAAATAGAAAATGCCTGTAAAGGACTATGTTAAATATTTAGGAATACATCTATCATAAAACCACTTAGTCAGACAACATATGAATTTCTCTCCTAAAATTAAGAAAACCAAGAATATATTTAATAATTGTCTACAAAGGGATCTTTCTATAATTGGGAGAGTGCTTCTGTCCAAGGCAGAGGGACTGTCTCGCTTTGTGTACCCCTCATTATCTTTATTTGTAAATATCTCTACCTGTAAAGAGATCAACAAGACATTTCTTGACTTCATCTGGAAAAGTAAGTCTCACAAATAAAAAAAAGTCAGTCCTCTCAAATAAAAAATCTGAAGGTGGTCTGGAAGTGTTGGATTTTGTTTACATAAATAACCCTTTCAAGATCAATTGGTTGAAAAGATGTTTGGTCAATACAGAATTAATTTGGTATTTCATTCCAAACAATGTGTTTAATAATTTGGGAGGTCTTCAATTTTTACTGAAATGTAATTACAGTGGGGAGAACAAGTATTTGATACACTGCCGATTTTGCAGGTTTTCCTACTTACAAAGCATGTAGAGGTCTGTAATTTTTATCTTGCAATACAGAGTCCACTCGTATATCCTGAGTTCTTTGACCAGGATTGGAGATGCACACACAATTACAGCAGTGGATGTTTAGGTCCACTTCTCCGCAATTACAGACCTTCTCCAGATCCTTCAGGTTTCGGGGCAGGTCGAAACCCCCCCCTCGCCGCGCGGCAACTACGGGATCTTTTCAGCGCCCTCCCACACACCACTTTTCTACTTTGGGTTCCCAGGTCTGCGGAACCGGCCTAGCCGATAACACGAACTTGACGACTTGCTTCTTACGGAAGCCACTTCCTTAGTCTTCCCTGCTGTTGTGGTTTCGGCCTCGTTGCTGGCATCGCTGGAAGAACCCAGCCACGACCCCATCTTCACAATGCCCTCGTCCTCACCTGAGGGAACGCGCAGGTTGATTTGCCAATCTCGCAAGAACATAAGCGGCCCCAATCCACTCCTTCACCGCTCAAGACCTACCCCCGGTGCGCTCGCTATCCTGTCCCCCTTATGCACAGAACCAGGCCATGCCCAAGATGATGTTTCCACTCCGATGGCTTCACGCGGTTGGGATTCGTGGCTCTTCGGCGTTAGTAGCTCCATTCCTTCCTTCTCCTCCTCCAAACACGTCGAGTCGGAGGTTATCACTGGATGGACCAAAAACAGCATAAATCTATTTTTGGTCTACCATCAGGAACCACATGACCTTCTCCCATTCTTCCCTCGTCGGATCATGCCCAGATTCTTGGTCATTGGCAAACCTTCAGACCGGAGCAGCCTTGACATGCCCTGGCTGAAGGCAGCGGGACCTTTGCGTGCGCTGCAGTAATTGTTTTAACTCCATAGAACGGCATAGTGTGTTACTACACTGGGTTTCTTTAGGAGGAGACTGTTCCCCAGCTGCTCCCCTTGCAGAGTCAGCCTTGCACCCAGGTCCTCGCCGTTGGTAGTTCGGCTGATCCCTCCCTTCCTCCATATGATCATTGATTGCCCACGAGGTGGATAAGATCGTATATGCAGTGGAAGGCCCCCAGACCCGAGAGATGACTTTCGCACCTTCATCTTGAACTTCTTTCATTTGCTACATAACTTCTCGGCAAGACATGTGATTGACCCTCTCTCACCAAGTGCTTGCCGTATTGTCTGGAGCCATCCCAGCCTTGTGCGAGGTCCATACAAATTTTATCCTCGATCGTCCGTCTAACACAGACTGCTCTATGCTCTCTCCGCGCCCATTGGTAGGCGAGAGCTCTCGCGAGTCTGCCTTATGATTGCTCGCTTGTCGGACCCAGCGTGTCTCTTTTACAGTGTCAACGAGGCTTCCTAAACGTGAGTTAAGTACAGGCTACATGAGTGGAGAAACCAGGAGGGCCCTTTCTAAAACGAAAAACCTAAGGTCTGTGAGAACCGGACATTGCTACTGGTTGGAAGTGAATCCAAATACTATCTTCTGCAATAAATGGCAAATTAATTACTTTAACCAATCATACAATGTGATAATTCTGGATTTTTGTTTCTGTAGATTCCGTCTCTCATAGTTGAAGTGTGTACCATATGATAAATATACAGACCTTCTTACAATGACTTTGTAAGTAGGAAAACCTGCACAAAATCGGCAGTGGTCATCAAATACTTGTTCATCCCACTGTCAATTACATCTTACTCAGTTAAAAATTGAAGACCTCCCAAATTATCTAAATCACATTGGTTGGGAATGAAATACC
>NC_036846.1:12505748-12606853 GCF_002910315.2 Salvelinus sp. IW2-2015 | reverse complement strand
ACAAAGGTTTCTGTACCAAATATTAAGTTCTGCTTTTCTGATGTATCAAATACTTATGTCATGCAATAAAATGCAAATGAATTACTTAAAAATCATACAATGTGATTTTCTGGATTTTTGTTTTAGATTCCGTGTCTCACAGTTGAAGTGTACCTATGATAAATATTACAGACCTCTACATGCTTTGTAAGTAGGAAAACCTGCAAAATCGGCAGTGTATCAAATACTTGTTCTCCCCACTGTATATTCCAGAAAGATTACCTGCTAAAGTTACTAGATTTCACCAACAAGCTTTAACGTCCTGGAAAATATGTTTCCTGCACAATTCTTCCCCACATAAAGCTCTTTAGTGGAATAATTCAGACATAACTGTAAGGAATGAGTCATTGTTCTACCCTAGCTGGCATGAGAGGAATATTTACTTTGTTCATGTTCTTGACAACAGAGGTAATATTCTTTCATCTGAGCAATTTATGACATTGAATGAGTTTCCAATACCTTTTCAGAGTTTATTTATGTGATCAAAGCCATTTCCAGTGGTCTAACTACAATAATGAAAACTCATTTTAGCTTTGGGGATGATCACAGAGCTTATCCAGAACTCAGTTTGGAAGGTGTGGGTGTCACACCCTGATCTGTTTCACATGTCTTTGTGATTGTCTCCACCCCCTCAAGATGTCACCCATCTTCCCCATTATTCCCAGTGTATTTATTCCTGTGTTCTCTGTTTGTCTGTTGCCAGTTCTTCTTGTCTTGTCAAGCTTACCTCTTGCCTGCCTTGACACTAAGCCCGCCTGCCTGATCATTCAGCCTGCCCTGACCTCGAGCCTGCCTGCCGCCCTGCAACATTTGGAACTCTGAACTGGTTTATGAACTTTTGCCTGTCCTCGACCTACCTCTTACCTGCCCCTTATTGTTCAATAAATATCAAAGACTCGAACCAACTGCCTCCTGTGTCTGCATCTGGGTCTTGCCCTGTGTCGTTAGAGTGGGCTTACTTGTGAAATCTTGTTATAACAAATAAGACAAATTTCCCATTCATGGAACCAACTTGTTGGCCCAGTTGAAACATTTTCTGGAACATGCTTATTACTGACATTGTCTCGAAAAAGCTTAGTTAATGCCTTACAAATATTGTATACCCAACAAATGTAAGGATGTGCACTTTAAGATTCTACATAAGATAAATCCATGTAATTCCATGTTGTCCAAATTTGTTGATATTGATATCTGCGTTTTCTGCAAAAATGGGGGTAAAAATCTGACTCACTTGTTCTATGAATGTAAATCTGTGAGATATTTTTGGAAAAACCTTGCAGAATACTTACTTACTTTTTTTAACACAACCCATGTTTTTGACATGAATGATATATGTTACTATTGCAATGATAAGACAATTGAAATTATTGTGAATGTTTTTATTCTTGTTGCCAAATACTTTACAGAAAAAAATCCAGATTTCTATACTAAAATAACAAATATTTTTGATTGAATTTAATCCTCTTGTAAAGACATTGTCCATAGTGAATCATCATAATGCGATTTTCTTCATAGTGAATACAATTGCACTATAATTGTCATTTTATATATACAGTGGGGAGAACAAGTATTTGATACACTGCCAATTTTGCAGGTTTTCCTACTTACAAAGCATGTAGAGGTCTGTAATTTTTATCATAGGTACACTTCAACTGTGAGAACGGATCTAAAACAAAAATCCAAAAAATCACATTGTATGATTTTTAAATAATTAATTTGCATTATTTTGCATGACATAAGTATTGATCAAAAACCTACCAACCAGTAAGAATTCCGGCTCTCACAGACCTGTTTTGTTTTTCTTTAAGAAGCCTCCTGTTCTCCACTCAATTACCTGTATTAACTGCACCTGTTTGAACTCGCTACCTGTATAAAAGACACCTGTCCACACACTCAATCAAACAGAACTCCAACCTCTCCACAAATGGCCAAGACAGAGAGCTGTGTAAGGACATCAGGGATAAATTGTAGACCTGCACAAGGCTGGATGGGCTACAGGACAATAGGCAAGCAGCTTGGTGAGAAGGCAGCAACTGTTGGCGCAATTATTAGAAAATGGAATAAGTTCAGGATGACGGTCAATCACCCTCGGTCTGGGGGCTCCATCGCAAGATCTCCACCTCGTGGGCATCAATGATCATGAGGAAGTTGAGGATCAGCCCAGAACTACAACGGCAGGACCTGGTCAATGACCTGAAGAGAGCTGGGACCACCGTTTCTAGAAAACCATTAGTAACACACTACGCCGTCATGGATTAAAATCCTGCAGCGCACGCAAGGTCCCCTGCCAAGCCAGCGCATGTCCAGGCCCGGTCTGAAGTTTGCCAATGACCACTCTGGATGATCCAGAGGAGGAATGGGAGAAGGTCATGTGGTCTGATGAGACAAAAAATAGAGCTTTTTGGTCTAACTCCCACTCCGCGTGTTTGGAGGAAGAAGAAGGATGAGTACAACCCCAAGAACACCATCCCAACCCGTGAAGCATCGGAGGTGGAAAATCATCTTTGGGATGCTTTTCTGCAAAGGGACAGGACGACTGCACCGTATTGAGGGGAGGATGGATGGGGCCATGTATCCGAGATCTTGGCCAACAACCTCCTTCCCTCAGTAAGAGCATTGAAGATGGGTCGTGGCTGGTCTTCCAGCATGACAACGACCGAAAACACACAGCCAGGCAACTAAGGAGTGGCTCCGTAAGAAGCATCTCAAGGTCCTGGAGTGGCCTAGCCAGTCTCCAGACCTGAACCCAAAAGAAAATCTTTGGAGGGAGCTGAAATCCGTATTGTCCAGCGACAGCCCCGAAACCTGAAGGATCTGGAGAAGGTCTGTATGGAGGAGTGGCCAAAATCCACTGCTGCAGTGTGTGCAAACCTGGTCAAAAACTACAGGAAACGTATGATCTCTGTAATTGCAAACAAAGGTTTCTGTACCAAATATTAGTTCTGCTTTCTGATGTATCAAATACTTATGTCAATGCAATAAAATGGCAAATTAATTACTTAAAAATCATACAATGTGATTTTCTGGATTTTTGTTTTAGATTCCATGTCTCACAGTTGAAGTGTACCTATGATAAATATTACAGACCTCTACATGCTTTGTAAGTAGGAAAACCTGCAAAATCGGCAGTGTTTCAAATACTTGTTCTCCCCACTGTATATATATATGTATATGTATGTGTGTTTTATGTTATTTACTGTATACACTACAGTTCAAAAGTTTGGGGTCACTTAGAAATGTCTTGATTTTTGAAAGAAAAGCAATTTTTTGGTCCATTAAAATAACATCAAATTGATCAGAAATGCAGTGTAGACATTGTTAATGTTGTAAATGACTATTGTAGCTGGAAACAGCAGATTCTTTTCAAGGAATATCTACATAGGCATACAGAGGCCCATTATCAGCAACCATCACTCCTGTGTTCCAATGGCACGTTGTGTTAGCTAATCCAAGTTTATCATTTTAAAAAGCTAATTGATCATTAGAAAACCCTTTTGCAATTATGTTAGCACAGCTGAAAACTGTTGTTCTGATTAAAGAAACAATAAAACTGTCCTTCTTTAGACAAGTTGAGTATCTTGGGCATCAGCATTTGTGGGTTCGATTACAGGCTCAAAATGCCCAGAAACAAAGAACTTTCTTCTGAAACACGTCATCTATTCTTGTTCTGAGAAATGAAGGCTATTCCATGCGAGAAATTGCCAAGAAACTGAAAATCTCTTACAACTTCCTTCACAGAACAGCGCAAACTGGCTCTAACCAGAATAGAAAGAGGAGTGGGAGGCCCCAGTGCACAACTGAGCAAGAGGACAAGTACATTAGAGTGTCTAGTTTGAGAAACAGACGCTTCACAAGTCCTCAACTGGCAGCTTCATTAAAGAACCCGCAAAACACCAGTCTCAACGTCAACAGTGAAGAGGCGACTCCGGGATACTGGCTTTCTAGGCAGAGTTGCAAAGAAAAATCCATATCTCAGACTGGCCAATGAAAAGATTAAGATTGGCAAAAGAACACAGACACTGGACAGAGGAAGATTGGAAAAAAGTGTTATGGACAGACTAATCTAAGTTTGAGGTGTTCGGATCACAAAGAAGAACATTTGTGAGGCGCAGAACGTTTTTTAAAGATGCTGAAGAAGTGCTTGACGCCATCTTTCACGCATGGTGGAGGCAATGTGATGGTCTGGTGGTGCTTTGGTGGTGGTAAAGTGGGAGATTTGAATAGGGTAAAAGGGTTCTTTGAGAAGGAAGGCTATCACTCCATTTTGCAACACCATGCCATACCCTGTGGACGGCGCTTATTTGGAGCCAATTTCCTCCTACAACAGGACAATGACCCAAAGCACAGCTCCAAACTATACAATAACTATTTAGGGAAGAAGCAGTCAGCTGGCATTCTGTCTATAATGGAGTGGCCAGCACAGTCACCGGAACTCAACCCTGTTGTGGGAGCAGTTTGACCGTATGGTACGTAAGAAGTACCCATCAAGCCAATCCAACTTGTGGGAGGTGCTTCAGGAAGCATGGGGTGAAATCTCTTCATATTACCTCAACAAATTGACAACTAGATTGTCAAAGGTCTACAAGGCTGTAATTGCTGCAAAACAAAGGATTCTTTGACGAAAGCCAAATTTGAACGACACAATTATTATTTCAATTAAAAATCATTATTTATAACCTTGTCAACGTCTTGACTATATTTACTCATTTCATGTATGTTTTCATGGAAAACAAGGAAATTTAAGTGAACCCAAAATTTTGAACGGTTGTGTGTGTGTGTGTATATATATATATTTATTTTAAATTTTTTGGTATGTACTGTATTTAGTATTTTCTTGTTTATACCTGTGTTTTGTTATTTTAGACATAGACAGTTTGATGTAGGGATGTAAATTGTTGATAATTTTGTATAATGAATAAAAAGTAAAAATAAGAGTTCCCAGTTGTCTTGAAAGCATGGTGACAACCATGTGTCGCATGGCAACAGCCCACTGACCCCATCACCAGCGCACACTGGGCTCACATATCGACCGCGGGCGTCCTGCGGTAACTGTGTATTTGGCTGCTAGTAGGCTATCTAGTATGAAAATAAAAGTTCCAATGGAGATAAGCACAATGATACAAGGAAGGCCCCCAAAAGCCTATGGTCAAAGGATGGTTTATACCGGTATGTGTCATGTAATTATTGGGTTTAATATAGAATTTTGTATAAATAGGTTACAACAATCACTTCTTATTAGCTACGTAGGCTATGGTGTGTACAGTATGTTCCATTTTATTCATGGTGCAATTATAATTAGGCTTATTTTTAAATTATACATTGGGGATGTTTCATGATATGCTTATTGGTATTTTGTGATTTCAATGACATGTAAATGGTTCAAGACAAGGAACTGTGGGGGTGAGTGGATAACAGATACTTGACACAGCCCTTTCATTGGCAAATGCCCTCTAAAGGGTATTACTTTAGATTAGGGTTCTGTGTTGTTCACTATGTATGAATGGTTCTCACATTTCACTATGTTGATTCTAACAAGGTCCAGATGGAATTGGAGACTACAGTGCAAGATTGATCAACTTTCCCCGCTAGATTGGGGTTCGCCCTTTGTCACCTATGGGTACAAGCGATTTGAATGACCTGTGCCGGCCTACTCCCTGCACCCCACCCCCCAAACAGTGCTACATTAGAGGGGTGGGATGGGGCATGCAATATCACCAGCAGCTGAACAGTAGGACCGCTCAGCAATACGCAAATTAAGGTGGAGCCCAAATGAAGCCTGTGAGCTGGATGTTAATTAGATTATTAATAAAGGAGGGAGTTAGGCGTTGTGGTACGACATAAAGCGAATGTAACATATGCTAATGTAAGCTTGTCTTATCTAGACTTATATCAGTATTGTTTTGAAAAGTCATTCAGCACGTTTAAATGGTTCATGGTAACATTATAGATTTGACCTGCCACAATGGTAAGAATGTTGTCATAAAACAATACTATAATAATGATGTCATAATGCTCACCTGTCACAATGGTCATTATGTTGTCATAAGAGAATAATGTAGTCATGATGTCAAAATGCTCAACTGTCACAATAGTCCAAATGTTGTCATAAGGCAAAACTGTAATCATGATTCTCAACAAATTATGTCACAATTGTCCCATGTCATAATGCTCAGAGTGTTGTAAGACAATACTCTAATCACAATTCCCAAAGTTGTCATGGCTCATGACCCTATTCTTACACACTCTCATTCTGATGACAGCATTACATGGGTATTAAGACAAAGCCACTTCAATTGTGACATTTTTATTCAGCCATCCATTTAACTGTTATAACATAGAGGTTTTGAAGTGAATCAGACCATGTTGTTCCTGTAGAGAGCTGAATTCCGCTCCGGCCTTGAGGACAGAGTCACCAACAGATATCAAAACCCATGGTAGGCCCCACATGTGGTAACCCATACTTTATTGAATGTATTTTATTTTCAGTCAGTCAGAATCCTTTTACCTGCACTCTGTGTACATTTCCAATGGGAAAGTGATAGCACCAAAGCAGGCATGTTGAGTAAATGTAGGTGCATTGTTCTCCAACCATTATTCACCACTTCCACTTTTGCAGGCATTCACCGCCCCACTTTCTAAATAAGCAATCTGTCGAGGCCCGCAGCAAATTCGTTTGGGCGCACAACAAGTATGAAAATTACAGCCAAGACAACAACAAATATGTTCTTCTCAACAGTAAGTCATTAACTCTAGGAATGTGAAATTTCCTCCCTTACCAAAGAATGTAGGACACATTTCATAGCTGGATATACGCTATACAGTGCATTCGGAAAGTATTCAGACCCCTTGACTTCTTCCACATTTTGTTACGTTACAGCCTTATTCTAAAATGTATTAAAATAGTTTTTCCCCCCCTTATCAATCTACACACAATACTCAATAATGACAAAGCAAAAATAATTGAAGCACCTTTGGCAGCGATTACAGCCTCGAGTCTTCTTGGGTATCAAATCAAATTTAATTTGTTACATGCGCCAAATACAACAGGTTACAGTGAAATACATACTTACAAGCCCTTAACCAACAATGCAGTTAAGAAAAATACCCCCCCCCAAAACAATAAAATAAAAGTAACAAATAATTAAAGAGCAGCCGTAATATAACAATACCGAGGCTATATACAGGGGGTACTGGTACAGAGTCAATGTGTGGGGGCACCGGTTAGTCGAGGTAATTGAGGTAATATGTACATGTAGGTAGAGTTATTAAAGTGACTGCATAGATAATAACAGAGTAGCAGCAGCGTAAAAGAGGGGGGAGGGGCAATGCAAATAGTCTGGGAAGCCATTTGACTAGATGTTCAGGAGTCTTATGGCTTGGGGGTAGAAGCTGTTTAGAAGCCTCTTGGACCTAGACTTGGCGCTCCGGTACCGCTTGCCGTGCGGTAGCAGAGAGAACAGTCTATGACTAGGGTAAATGGAGTCTTTGACAATTTTAAGGCCTTCCTCTGACACCGCCTGGTACAGAGGTCCTGGATGGCAGGAAGCTTGGCCCAGTGATGTACTGGGCCGTACGCACTACCCTCTGTAGTGCCCTGCGGTCAGAGGCCGAGCAGTTGCCATACCAGGCAGTGATGCATCCAGTCAGGATGCTCTCGATGGTGCAGCTGTAGAACCTTTTTTTAAGATGTGGCGGATGTGTCGTTACCTACCCTTACCACCTGGGGGTCGCCCCGTCAGGAAGTCCAGGATCCAGTTGCAGAGGGAGGTGTTTAGTCCCAGGGTCCTTAGCTTAGTGATGAGCTTTGAGGGCACTATGGCGTTGAACACTGAGCTGTAGTCAATGAATAGCATTCTTACATAGGTGTTCCTTTTGTCCAGGTGTGAAAGGGCAGTGTGGAGTGCAATAGAGATTGCATCATCTGTGGATCTGTTGGGGCGGTATGCAAATTGGAGTGGTCTAGGGTTTCTGGGATAATGGTGTTGATATGAGCCATGACCAGCTTTTCAAAGCACTTCATGGCTACAGACGTGAGTGTTACAGGTTGGTAGTCATTTAGGCAGGTTACCTTAGTGTTCTTGGGCACAGGGACTATTGTGGTCCACTTGAAACATGTTGGTATTACAGACTCAGACAGGGAGAGGTTGAAAATGTCAGTGAAGACACTTGCCAGTTGGTCAGAGCATGCTCAAAGTACACATCCTGGTAATCCGTCTGGCCCTGCGGCCTTGTGAATGTTGACCTGTTTAAAGGTCTTACTCACATCGGCTGAGGAGAGAGTGATCACACAATCGTCCGGAACAGCTGATGCTCCCATGTATGTTTCAGTATTAATTGCCTCGAAGCCAGCATAGAAGTAATTTAGCTCGTCTGGTAGGCTAGTGTCACTGGGTAGCTCTCGGCTGTGCTTTCCTTTGTAGTCTGTAATAGTTTGCAAGCCCTGCCACATCTGACGAGCATCGGAGCCGGCGTAGTAGGATTCGGTCTTAGTCCTGTATTGATGCTTTGCCTGTTTGATGGTTCGTCGGAGGACATAGCAGGATTTCTTATAAACATCCGGGTTAGAGTTCCGCTCCTTGAAAGGGGCAGCTCTACCCTTTAGCTCAGTGCGGATGTTGCCTGTAATCCATGGCTTCTGGTTGGGGTATGTACGTACAGTCACTTTGGGGACGACGTCATCGATGCACTTATTGATGAAGCCAGTGACTGATGTGGTGTACTCCTCAATGCCATCGGAAGAATTCCAGAACTTATTCCAGTCTGTGCTAGCAAATCAGTCCTGTAGCTTAGCATCTGCTTCATCTGGCCACTTTTTTAATGACCAAGTCATTGGTGCTTCCTGCTTAAATGTTTGCTTGTACGCAGGATCAGGAAGATAGAATTATGGTCAGATTTGCCAAATGGAGGGCGAGGGAGAGCTTTGTATGCATCTCTGTGTGTGGAGTAAAGGTGGTCTAGAGTTTTTTTCCCTCTGGCTACACATTTAACATGCTGGTAGAAATGAAGTAAAAAGGATTTAAGTTTCCCTGCATTAAAGTCCCCGGCCACTAGGAGCGCCGCCTCTGGATGAGCATTTTTCTGTTTTCCTGCTTATGGCCGTATACAGTTCATTGAGTGCGGTCTTAGTGCCAGCTTCGGTTTGTGGTGGTAAATATACCGCTACGAAGAATAAAGATGAAAACTCTCTTGGTAGATAGTGTGGTCTACAGCTTATCATGAGATTCTCTACCTCAAGCGAACAAAACCTCTAGACTTCCTTAGATATTGTGCACCAGCTGTTGTTTACAAATATACATAGACGGTCACCCTTTGTCTTACCAGGCTGCTGTTCTATCCTGCCGATACAGTGTATAACCCGCCAGCTCTATGTTATTCATGTCGTCGTTCAGCCACACCTTGGTAAAACTTAAGATATCACAGTTTTGAATGTCCTGTTGGTAGGATATATGTGCTTTTAGTTCATCCACTTTATTATCCGGCGATTGTACTTTGGCCAATAGTACCGATGGAAAAGGTAGATTAGCCACTCGTCGCCGGAACCTCACAATGTCATGTTTTGATCATCATGTCTTGTTCCTGTGCTTCCCTCTGCTGGTCTTATTAGGTTCTTTCCCTCTTTCTATCCCTCTCTCTCCTCCTCCCTCTCTCCCTCTCCCGCTCTCTCTCTCTATCGTTCCGTTCCTGCTCCCAGCTGTTTCTCATTCTCCTAACGACCTCATTTACTCTTTCACACCTGTCCCCTATTTTGCCCTCTGATTAGAGTCCCTATTTCTCCCTCTGTTTTCCGCTTCTGTCCTTGTCGGATTCTGTGTTGATGTTTGCTGTCCTGTGTCCTTGTTCCGCCCTGTCGTGTTTTTGCCTTCTTCAGATGCTGCGTGTGAGCAGGTGTCTATGTCAGCTACGGCCTGTGCCTTCCTGAAGCGACCTGCAGTCTGTGGTCGCGTCTCCAGTCGTTCCTCTCTACTGACGAGAGGATTTCAGTTTCCTGTTTTGGATTTACCTTTGATATATCCAGGAGAATCATTGTTTGTTTGATACTGGAATAAAGACTCTGTTTCTATTACGTCGCTTTTGGGTCCTCATTCATCAGCATAACACACAAGGCACCCTGATCTCCTTCCGCAAAACCTCGATCTCTTTCTACGGCGAATGACGGGGATGAGGGCCCGTTCGGGTGTCTGGAGTAAATCCCTCTCGTCCGACTCATTAAAGACACTACAAGCTTGGCACACCTGTATTTGGGCAGTTTCTCCCATTCTTCTCTGCAGATCCTCTCAAGCTCTGTCAGTTTGGATGTGGAGCGTCGCTGCTCAGCCCTTTTCAAGTCTTTCCAGAGATGTTCGATCGGGTTCGAGTCCAGGCTCTACTGGGCCACTCAAGGACATTCAGAGAATTGTCCCGAAGCCACTCCTGCATTGTCTTGGCTGTGTGCTTAGGGTTGTTGTCCTGTTGGAAGGTGATCCTTTGCCCCAGTCTGAGGTCCTGAGCACTCTGGAGCAGGTTGTCATCAAGGATTTGCTCCGTTCATCTTTCCCTTGATCCTGGCTAGTCTCTGCCGCTGAAAAACGTCCACACAGCATGATGATGCCACCACCAAGCTTCACTGTAAGGATGGTGCCAGGTTTCCTCCAGACGTAATGCTTGGCATTCAGGCCAGAAAGTTCAATCTGTGTTTCATCAGACCAGAGAATCTTGTTTCTCATGGTCTGAGAGTCCTTTAGGTTCCCTTTGGTAAAAATCCAAGCGGGCTGTCATGTGCCTTTTACTGAGGAGTGACTTCTGTTTGGCCACTCTACCATAAAGTGCCTGATTGGTGGAGTGCTGCAGAGGTGGTTGTACTTCTGGAAGGTTATCCCATCTCCACAGAGGATCTCTGGAGATCTGTCAAAATTACTCTTGGGTTCTTGGTGACCACCCTAACCAAGGCCCTTCTTGGGCCTTGGTTAGAGTCTTGGTGGTTCCAAACTTCTTCCATTTCAGAATGATAGAGGCGACTCTGTTCTTGGACTTTCAATGTTACAGAAATTTTTTGGTACCCTTCCCCAAATCTGTGCCTCTTCCCAATGCTGTCTAGGAGCTCTACAGACAATTCCTTTGACCTCATGGCTTGGTTTTTGCTCTGACATGTACTGTCAACTGTGGGACCTTATATAGACAGGTGTGTGACTTTCCAAATCATGTCCAATCAATTGAATTGACCATAGGTGGACTCCAATGAAGTTGTAGAAACGTCTCAAAGATGATCAATGGAAACAGTTTGCACCTAAGCTCAATTTCGAGTCTCATAGCAAAGGGTCTGAATATGTATTTAAATTATTTTTTTATACATTTGCAAAAATTTCTAAAATCCTGTTTTCACTTTGTTAGTATGGGTATTGCTCCATTGTATGTAGAGTGATTAGCGAAAAAAAATATTTGATCCATTTTAGAATAAGTCAATCTTAAATTAATTAACAGTTAACTGGAGAGGTTCCAACAAACTTGATGCACCATAGTGAACGTCTGTCAGGAGCTCTAACGGGGCAGTCCCGTTAGTTCCCTCCCTTATACAAGTTAAATTTGTATGATTTAGCTTATTCATCATTCATAATTAATGTTTGCTTCATTCACGTGACGACCAATACCGGGTCATGCATGTGACAGACCAATACCACAAGAGGATTCTTCTCTTTAAGCTGAGACCTTGAAACTGAGAGATCCCTTTCTCTAAACAAGGTTATGGGCGTACTGCCAATTTTCAGATACTAATAGTGAGGATTTGTTCAATCAGTCACTTGCATGAACACAGAAATGGGTTATTTTATGAAGCACATGAATAGAACAGAAATTGGTTATTAGAAAATCACAAACTTAAAAATGTCCATCACAGGCTGTAAAGTATCAAAATGTGGAAAAAGTCAAGGGGTCTGAATACTTTCCCGAATGCACTGTATATAAAAATAAGTATGTGGACACCCCTTCAAACTAGTGGATTGGGGTATTTCAGGCACACCCATTGCTGACAGGTGTATAAAATTGAGCACACAGCCATGCAATCTCTATAGACAAACATTGGCAGTAGAATGGCCTTAATCAAGAGCTCAGTGACTTTCAACGTGGCACATTTATAGGATGCCACCTTTAAAACAAGTCAGTTTGTCAAATTTCTGCCCTGCTAGAGCTTCCGCAGTCAACTGTAAGTGCTGTTATTGTGAAGTGGAAACATCTAGGAGCAACAACGACTGTACCCTGTTTTGTGCTGTTACCATGTTGTGCTGCTGCCATGTTGTGTTGCTACCATGTTGTTGTCATGTGTTGCTGCCATGCTATGTTGTCGTCTTAGGTCCAGTGTTGCCAACTCCTCAGTAATGAAGTAGCTATTGGCTGTCCTAAAAGTCGCCAGAAGTCGCTAAATGACGTCATCACCTAATTTGCATAATTTGCCATGTGCATGTAATTGTGATGGACCCTGTAGGAGAGAGGAATAACGTCGTGGGAGAGACAAAAAGTGAGTAAAAAAGCGAAAAGTGAGTAAACTACAAATGAACTTTCTTCTGTCGATTCTTGTTTAATGTCACAATTCCAACCCTCCTCCTTTATCCGGGTTTGGGACCGGCAAAAGTGACCCAAAAGAGACACTCTGGCGGAGTCACTTAGTTTTTTATTAAATTTTGGGGTTTGTGTTTTTTTAGTTTAGTTTTCTTAATTTGGTTTGGGTTTTAACCTTATGGTCCACTTAGGAGCCTACAACAAGTCACAGTAACACATTAACATTTTTAACCATAACATAAAAATTAAAAAAATGTATACAATAACAATCTATAACAATCAATAACAATAACAATCTAAATGGACCAAAAAGAGACAATAGAAAAAACTGTCAATGGCAATTTGAGAAGATTATGGTAACTAGTCTGGCCCTAATTCAGGTTAATAGTTTTTTTAAATGTAAGCCAGGGCGGGATCAGCCAGTGGCGGCTTCCTGCATGCGCGAATCATTTGCATTCTGGACGCGGAGGGGTGAACATCTCCTGTTCTGACTGCAGCTGGGAGGGACTGCTGCGCGAGAACTGGGCTGCCTGTGAGTGCTTTGGGACAGCGGTGGGGCCCACGGCAGCACCCGCTGCTCGTTGAGAAGAGTAAAAATGATACGTACTTTCACGTCAGTTTCCAAAAGTCTCCAATAACACCAGAAAAAGTCGCTAGATTTGTCGCTAGTCTCTTTTTTGAAAATGTGTCGCTAGAAGGGTCTGAATACTCGCTAAATATAGTGACAAAGTCGCTAAGTTGGCAACACTGGACACGGCGCAGTTGTTGTTATTCTTACGAAGTATAACCCAAGACTTTGAAATTACAGAGGAGCTTGCTTCGGTGAAGTCAGTGAAGAGCACAACCACCGGGAAATATTTATTGGAAGAGGTTAATAAGTGTGTGGCAAAGCTGGGATTGAGTTTTGAAAAGTTATCCACTGATGGATGGGTGCCCAAACTTGACAGGGAAAAACGTTGGCCTTTTTAAAAGGATACAAGATCCAAGTAGCTGAGCTGAACCCAGATCAGAAAATTATTTTCCTGCGTTGCATAATTCATCAGCATGTGCTCTGTAAATGTGTTCCGAAAATGAGCCATGTTGTGGATACAGTCACTAAAGTGGTAAATTTCATAAGAACAAAATCTTTAAACCACAGGCAGTTTGTCTCACTGTTGGAAGAGACAGAGTCGAGTCATGCAGATCTCCCCTACCACACAAATGTGAGATGGCTGAGTTTGGGGAATGTGCTTAAATGGGTGTGGGACCTGAAGTCAGAGATTGCTGAGTTTTTGCAAACGAAAGGAAAATATATGAATTTCCCTCAACTGCAAGATAAAGTATAGTTGACTGATTTTGCTTTCCCCGTGGATATCATGGCCCTCATGAATGAACTGAATTCCAAACTACAAGGGAAGTGCCTTTTTGCACATCAGATGTACAGCCTTGTCAAAGGCAGACTTAAAGGGAAAATTACTCCTCCTGACCCACCAAGTAGAAGCCAAAAATCTCACCCACCTTCTGACACTACTAGTCTGTTCCCTGTCAGATGACCAGCGGGAGAGGTATACATCGCTGCTGCGTGCTTTGAACGGTGAGTTTTCTCGTCGTTTTGAGGATTTCAAAGTGTTGGAAAATTACATGCTGTTGATTTCCTCTCCTTTCACCTTCAATGTGGATAACGCTCCCACTGACCTACAACTTGAGCTCATCGATCTTCAGTCTGATGCAGCGATTGGAGAACTATTCAAAACAATGTCACTGACGAGGTTCTATGCATCTCTCCATGATCAAAACTTTCCAAAGATAACTAGTCATGCTCAGAATATGTTTGTACTGTTTGGGTCAACCTATGTATGTGAACAGACATTTTCAGTGATGAAATATAACAAGTCAAGGCACAGATCATATCTTACTGACTCTCACCTCTCAGCAATCCTGCGCATAGCGACGTCAGAAACTATACCTGACTTCAACTGCTCTAGTCAATGCCCATCAGAGACTTCACTCCTCACACTGACTGAGTAGTTTAAATGTAATATAGAGCTCTCTCTATTTCCTGTGTTTTTGTGCATACCCGTTAACAAGAGTTCTGTCCGTGGTGCTGAATGCACAGTGTACTTTCCCCTCCGTGTAGTTCATTGCATGTTTAATAATGAAAATACCTACAAAAAGGAGAACATGGATGTGGTTTATTTTTGTGCATGTTAAAAAAGTAAAATAAGTAGCATATCTGTAGGTGATTTACAGTAGATATATCTGTCAATAGTCATAGTCATGATGTATAATCATGTAATATGATTCTGGCCCACGATGGCAAAAATATATTCTAATGTAGCCCTCCATGGAAAATAATTGCCCAGGCCTGTGCTTGCAACTTTGTGGCAACAGTTTGGGGAAGGCCCTTTCCTGATTCAGAATGACAATGCCCCCGTGCACAAAGCGAGGTCCATACAGAAATGGTTTGACAAAATCGGTGTGTAAGAACTTGACTAGCCTGCACAGAGCCCTGACATCAACCCCATAGAACACCTTTAGAATGAATTGGAACTCCGACTGCAAGCCAGGCCTAATCGCCCAACATCAGTGCCGACCTCACTAATGCTTTTGTGGCTGAATGTAAGCAAGTCCCAGCAGCAATGTTGCAACATCTAGTGGAAAGCCTTACCATAAAAGTGGAGGCTGTTACAGCAGCAAACTCCATATTAATGCCCATGATTTTGAAAGAAGATGTTAGACGAGCAGGTGTCCACATACTTTTGGTCATATAGTGTTTATTTGACCCACTAAACTCAATTGTACACACACTCCTATTTCTGCACAGGCCTTGTTCTCAGGGCGTAACTGACCTCTCATTTGCTATATCACTTCTTAGAACTATTATGAAACTATATCCACAGCATTTGAGGTGAATGCTGTGAATGAACCCATTCAAACCACACATGCTAGACCATTTGCCAGCAGCATACCACCCTGCATACCACTGCTGGCTTGCTTCTGAAGCTAAGCAGGGTTGGTCCTGGTCAGTCCCTGGATGGGAGACCAGGTGCTGCTGGAAGTGGTGTTGGAGGGCCAGTAGGAGGCACTCTTTCCTCTGGTCTAAACAAAGATCCCAATGCCCCAGGGCAGTGATTGGGGACACTGCTCTGTGTAGGGTGCCGTCTTTCGGATGGGACGTTAAACGGGTGTCCTGACTCTCTGAGGTCATTAAAGATCCCATGGCACTTATCATAAGAGTAGGGGTGTTAACCCCGGTGTCCTGGCTAAATTCCCAATCTGGCCCTCAACCATCACGGTCACCTAATAATCCCCAGTTTACAATTGGCTCATTCATCCCCCTCCTCTCCCCTGTAACTATTCCCCAGGTCGTTGCTGCAAATGAGAATGTGTTCTCAGTCAACTTACCTGGTAAAATAACGGTAAAAAAAAATAAAAAAAATAAACAAATAAATTCTGTATGTGGTATTTTAAGTGAACAGTATTCAAAAGAGACATCATTATTTAGGGATTGTTATGATATTTTTGATTGACAAATACCTACAACTCATAAATGCTACATTGTTCTTCCCTTCCTAGGGAGATCTACTCGTTCAGAGAAAAGCTGCAGGTGCCTCACAATTGAGTTTCCTTTAAATTCCTTTAAAGTACGGGAGATGATTCAATCGGCTGTGTTGTCCTGAAGACCTGACCAATTATCTGATATACACCACATTGTTATCTACTGTATATAAACGTGAATCAAACTATTTTACTCTCCGTCAGTACTCAATTACATCCAACAGTCTCATGAATCATTTGCATGTTCTATTTCACTGAAATGGTTTAGGATCACCACAAGTAAGCTACTCTACCACACCTACACTGGTGTATTTTACATTTAGTTATACAGCAACATTTACAGTAAATTAGCAGTCCTTAAAATCCTCAAACAAGGATTTGATTAGAAGTATGAAAACATCCCCAAGTTGTCTGAAGAGTTACATTTTACATTTTAGTCATATAGCAGACACTCTTATCCAGAGTGACTTACAGTTAAGAGTTAAAGTATAGTTTATGTAAACCCGCTTAAGTAAATCATTCATATTTGGTTAAACCCATTGGCTCCACTTTAAAATCTCCAAAGTTTTGACAAACTATTTGGAGATAACTTATCTAAAAGTACTCAAATATTGATAGCTGTACATGGGGAACTAAGAGAATAAAAAAGTTAATTCAGCAAGGATGACTTGGACACCAGTATTGGATACCACAGGTCTGGGATCCAGGTATCTCCTATCGTATGACATAGATTCAAACTTTTGATAACAAGTATGAAGAAGATAATCCATCGCCTGAGCAAAAGCCATTACAATCCCCAAAGTCTAGCTCAGATAGCTGTGCTGCTAACTGAAATAGATTGGGAGAGGAGCCTTTATCGCACTAGAGAATTCCAATGTGTTGTTAGCTCAACTTCAATTTGGTGGTAATCTTGCCTCCAGTTAATGGCTGACCCTTTCTAATACCTTACGAAAAACATGATTTTATCTATTATAGTACAGTATTTTCAATCAATAGATGGCCAACATATTCACATGCACACCTTTGGGACATTCAGGTAGGTTATAGCAGTGGTTGAATCGAATGGGATTAGGCAAAGGGTTCACTACTTTAGGATTGGGGACAGAACACTGGGAATAGAAAATATTTTAGTTAAACAAAAACATTTTGGAAAAGCTATAGTTACTTTTTTGGGGTACAGTTTCCCCGTCTTCAAAATTCACACAGGTTATTGTAGTTGCACATCCAACTCAGTAGATGGCAGTGGTCCATGTTTTGCAACGTTTGAATCAACGCATCGAATTTAGAGGAAGTAAAATCATCGCGATTGAAGCTCGCAGTCAACCGGGAGTACCGTGAAAGTAGATAACATTTAGAATTGTGTAATTTTAGAAATGTCTAACGCAACACCAGTGATCAAGCCTTCAAACAAAGAAAACACCCGTGTCTTCCTTGATGTAGACATTGGTGGTGAAAGAGGTTAGGATATAATGCGTTAATGCGTTTAGTCAAAAAACTGGACTCGATAGGCTAATGGCTAGCTAGCAGAACCGGGTAATATTAGTTTCTTGAAAAAGCACATTCATTCAAGCTAGCTAGCTAACTTTATCGTGTTCTTAAATTGTTAACGTTACGCTACAGCAAAACTGCAGCGACCAATGTAGCCATGTTAAATAAAAAATGTGCCATTTGCATGCTGTTTTAAACATTTAGATGCTTGTTTTGTTAGCTAATTTTACTGTCTGAATGTACGTTAGTTAGCCTAGCAACTATGTTACCGTTCATTCGCAATTATAACTTACCAGTACATTGCATTTGAAGCACGTGCTGTCATGTCTTGCATGAATAGTCAACACACACCAGTATCTACCCGAGTATCCAGTTCAGGACTAACTTAAACTGCTTATTTTTATGAGTTAGTTACTACAACTACTTAGAAAATTGCATTTATCAAGACCAGCTGTCCACACAGTCGTGACCTTTTTTGTTTGATGTCTTCAGTTGGCCGAATCGTGTTCGAACTGTTTGCTGATGTTGTCCCCAAAACTGCTGAAAACTTTCGAGCACTCTGTACTGGTGAAAAGGGAACTGGCAAAACCACAGGGAAACCACTCCATTTCAAAGGATGTCCTTTTCACAGGAGTAAGTAAATATGGCTTTCCACTGTTTGTGTGGAACTCAGCCCCAAACACCCACAGTTTCAAATTCATAAGTGGTTTATAGCTATGTAACTGATGCTTTATCTGCAGTAGCCATGTAGCTACATTTCCCCTCTCATTTTGTTCTAAATTACTACCTTGAAACCTATTTTACCGATGCATAGCTATTATAGATCACATCTATAATTCAGTAGTAAAAACATTTTATAGCAACAAACTTCAGAAAGTTAATGACCTCTTACTTGTATTTTACACTGTCAATCAATTTCAGTCATCAAGCAATTCATGATCCAGGGAGGTGATTTCTCCAACCAGAATGGCACTGGAGGAGAGAGCATCTATGGGGAGAAATTTGAAGATGAGAACTTCTATTACAAGGTAAGGATTTTCATAACGGCATGGAATAACATATAGCTGGGGCTAGTATAAATACCTGGCCCTAATCATAACATATACTTTTAGTTTTCTTCGTCATCTCTAAATTAACATGTGGGTGTTGGGTCTCCTTCCCAGCACGACAAAGAGGGCTTGCTGAGTATGGCCAATTCTGGACCAGCCACCAATGGCTCCCAGTTTTTCATCACCACTATGCCTACTGCTCATCTAGATGGCAAACATGTGGTCTTTGGACAAGTCTTGAAGGGGATGGGGCTGGTGAAAACACTGGAGGCCATAGAGACCAACGAGGACACGCCTGTCAAGGTAAATCAGTGAACGCAACTGCCACATTAAGTAGGAGCTTGGTGTAATGTGTGTGATGACATTATCATCAGAGGTTGTTTTGGGGCATATTAAAACTGCAGCAAGCTGTATGTTTTGTAGCCAGCAGGTAGATTACCTAGTATTTTTCTGTAAGGTGCGTGACACTTGTGAAATGCTCATCATGTATTAACAGTTTTGCTCTGATGTTTCTTTCCACATAGCCATGTGTAATTGCTGAGTGTGGTGAGCATAAAGATGGCGACGACTGGGGAGTAGCACCGAATGACGGCTCAGGGGACACCCATCCAGACTACCCAGAGGACTCCAACGTTGACCTAAAAGATGTTAGTAGGCCTACCTTTTTTTCTCTGAATGCTTCTCTTAAAATATTCAGAGAATATTAGTAGTTCTTACTACTAAGTATAAATAAGCAAAGAATATTGTCTTAACCCTTATTCAACCTGAATATGCCTGTCAAATTAAAAGTGTATCATGAACTATGAATTGCTATGATTGTGAAAATGACATAAAAGTCTCACACTTGTCTTTTTGGTTAGGTTGACAAAGTCCTGTCTGCTGCTGAAGATATTAAGAATATTGGGAACAACTTCTTCAAGAACCAAGACTGGCAGTCTGCAATCAAGAAGTACTCCAAAGCTCTCAGGTGAAACATGGTCCCGAGCTCACTCTTCTCTTGCTGTGATTTGTGTGTGTACTAGGCCTGCTTGTGAACTAGGCCTGTCTGCTTGTTCATGACATGCTTTTGAATGTGCGATGACCATAGAAGTTGGCCAAATGGCACAGATCTGGGACCAGGTTAGCAAAGTGTGGACTAAATGGTGAAATGTGTCTCTTGCCAGGTATCTGGCGCTTGGCGGAGACGAGCAGGAGATTGAGAAGGCCCAAGCGAAGCTGGAGCCCACAGCGTTGAGCTGCATTCTCAACACAGCTGCCTGTAAACTGAAGATGCAGCTCTGGCAGGAAGCCATGGACAGTTGTGACGAGGTAAGTATTTTAGGCCAGCCAAAATCCTAGAAGCAAGCCCTATCACGCTACCATCACTAGGCTACAGTATGATTGTTTATTAATGGCAAAGATTCAAAGGCCATTCGTGGTCAGTACTGTAAGTCTCTATGGAACAGATTGAGTGCAACTTAGGATACGTATATTTGTAGGTCAATTTGTAGATAAACATTTAAAAGAAACACTGAAGTGTAAAACTTAGCGCAGTTACTATTTAGTCTGATTTTGTGTGTTTGTTTTCAGGCACTGGAGTTGAACCAGAAAAACACTAAGGCTCTGTTCAGGAGGGCCCAGGCCTGGCAAGGACTGAAGGAGTACAGTAAAGCCATGGTAAAGAAAAACTTATCATATCAGACATATTTCTGACTTCAAAATGTGTAGCCTTGGTGCCAGCCTAACTAAAATGTGCTCTTTCTGGACTGGAACCCATGCCACAAAACTATTTATTTGCACTAAAGGATGCCGTCAAGAGTTGGGCCGACTCGTTTCTTAAATCAGTGAAGTTGACTTGTCACAGTGTCTGTTGACTCACTGAAATGTTTTCAACTTGTTCCATTAGAGTGATCTGAAGAAAGCTCAAGAAATTGCACCAGAGGATAAAGGTTTTTACTGCTTTTTTATTGTGACAATCAATGTCCTCACGTGTTCCTTTCAATATCCCAAATGCTAACTATAGAATACATGGTCAATAGTGAGAGCAGTATATTTATCAAATTAAACTTGTTTAGAAACCCCCGTTGACAGATGTGCAACATTAGATTTTTCGTTTCATCATGATCGGTTGTTTTCCTTGCCTGACCAAGTGAATTTACTTTTTGCATCCTTTAACAGCAATCGGAAACGAGATGAAGAGAGTCCAGATAAAAGTGAAGGAGGAAAAGGAGAAAGAGAAGCAAATCTATTCCAAAATGTTTGCATGAAGGTATCGGACAATAATTTGATATAGGCCTATCCTTAAAGTCCACTTGCCAATAGTTATTTCGTTTAGGCAGCTAGCTCCAATACAGGTCCATATTGAAAACCAGGACCGTATAATCATATTGGCTGTTTAATGAGTGGCACACAAGGGTAGCTGAAAATGAAGTTAGATACGTAACAAAATGTAAGCATTTTTTTGTTGAGGAAGCATAAACCTGTCAGCATTTTGTCAAGAGTATTTCACTGTATTAATTTCATATTCTGTCATGTTTACTCTGAATAACTAGTGTTATATCCCTTTATTTATATTTCTGAATGTTTAATATAAGCCATAAAGATGAAATGTGGTTGGTTAGTTGACTCTTTCTAGAAATTTCCGTACGCCACCTGTATACAATGCAATTAAATACTACCTGTACGTTCAATGAGAGAAGTATAGAGTAAGACACCGAGGCACGGTAAATATTTTATTCACCCTCATACATTCTACCCACTAATGACATTATGTACAGTATCTCATAGATCATATGCTGTTGTTGCTAATGGCACCTGCAACTAGCTAATGAAATAACCCTACATTTTGGCACTGTTTCAAAGAGATTTTGATCCATGTCAATGTAGCTTCTTCTGCTTATGGCATACAAATATATAAAATACTTTTTAGCTGCATTCAGAAAACCGTACATGAACCAAAGTCACTGTTTAATGCCCGTACTTTACAATGTTGACATTCAGTTCCATATCTATGCACACAGTATAGTAGATTCTAAAAGCTGTCTTGGCAGCAAGCCCTGAATGTGTTTTTGCAGACACCACACTTGAGGTTTCTGACCTCACTGCTACAATTGGTGCCTCGTGATATGTCTGAATGAAAAGGGAAATCACATTCCGTTGTAGGCTGGTCCTCCGCTGCCTTCGGGCACCACCCAGTTGATGTTCTGGCTGGGGTCCTTGATGTCGCACGTCTTGCAGTGGACGCAGTTCTGAGCGTTGATCTGCAACCTCATACCTTCTCCAGTTTCGAGTGGAACGTACTCATATACACCTAGTGAAAGGGGAATGAAGGGAGTTAAGACAAATCTATTGACAACCCTAACTAATACTGTAAGTCTACTCTTGTGAAACATAGGTTAATGACTGATGTGAGAAATGATAGCTATGCAGCCAGAATTACCGCAGGTGTGTGCAGTGCAGTCCTCCTAGACAGTCACAATTCATTATCCATTAGATAATGAAATTACATTTCAATGGTGGTACTACTTACAATGAACAAAAATATAAACGGAACATGTAAAGCGTGTTGGTCCCATGTTTCATGACCTGAAATTAAAAAAATCCCAGAAATGTTCAATTTTGTTCAGTGTAAATGCATGGTACTGCACAGAACAAAAATGCAACGATTTTACAGAGTTAGTTTATTTATTTCAATTTACAGATTTCCTGAAATTAAGGTTAAATAAAATGAATTTAACTAGGCGAGTCAATTAAGAACAAATTCTTAATTACAATGACGGCCTAACCCGGTCGACGCTGGGCCAATTGTGCGCCGCCCTATGGGACTCCCAAACATGGCCGATTGTGATACAGCCTGGAATCAAACCAGGGTATATAGTGACGTCTCTAGCACGGAGTTGCTGCGCCACTCGGGAGGCCCTAAACTRKGGGGGGGGGGGGGGRCTAGAATACGCTGTCATACTTGTTGATCCAGAGCATCCCAAACATGATCAATGGGTGACATTTCTGTTGAGTATGCAGGCCATGGAAGAACTGGAACATTTTCAGCTTACAGAAATTTTGTGCAGATTCTTGCGACATATGGGGCCGTGCATTATGTTGAAACATGAGGTGATGGCGGCAGATCAATAGCACAACAATGGGCCTCAGGTTCTCATCACGATAGCTCTTATGCCTGCCTGCCTGCCCATACCATAACCCCACCACCACTGGGCACTCGGTCCACAACATTGATATAGGCAAACTTCTTGCCAACACGTCTGCCATCTGCCCCATACAGTTGAAACTGGGGTTCATCCATGAAGAGCACACTTCTCCAGCGTACCAGTGGCCATCGAAGGTGAGCATTTTCCCAATAAAGTCGCTTACGGCGCCAAATTGCAGTCAGGTCATGATCCTGGTGAGGACAACGAGCAAGTAAATTAACTTTCCTGAGACGGTTTCTGACAGTTTGTGCAGAAATTCTTTGGTAGTCCAAACCAAAAGTTTCATCCGCTGTCTGGGTAGCTGGTCTCAGACCATCCTGCAGGTGGAGAAACCGGATGTGGAGGTCCTGGGCTGGCGTGGTTACACGTGGTCTGCGGTTGTGAGGCCGGTTGAACGTACTGCCAAATTCTCTAAAACAACATGGGAGGCAGTTTATGGTGGGAGAAATTAACATAACATTTTCTGGAAACATCTCTGGTAGACTCTCCTGAAGTCAGCATGCCAATTTCACGCTCCCTCAAAACGTGAGACATCACGCGCATTGTGTTGTGTGACCAAACTGCACATTTTAGAGTAGCCTTTTATTGTTCCCAGCACAAGATGCACCTGTGTAATGATCTTGCGGTTTAATCACCTTCTTGATATGCCACACCCGTCAGGTGGATTGATTATCTTGGCAAAGGACAAATGTTCTCTAACAGGGATGTAAACAAATTTGTGAACAAAATGAGAGAAATAAGCTTTTTGTGCGTGTGACAATTTTTGGGGATCTTTTATTTCAGATCATGAAACATGGGACCAACACTTTACATGTTGCGTTTATATTTTTGTTCAGTGTATTTAATGGGTGGTACTAAAAAGTTTTTAATTTACATTCTTTATGGATGGGAAACCATGAAAGAGATGCAGAAATATAAATCCCAGGTTCTAGGTCAGTAATTTAGGCCAGACATCTGGAGAAGACTGATTTCTAACAGTGTTGTCTGCATATCAAATCAATCATACTGTATTTATTACAGCTCTGCCTCTGTAGCAGTATTGGGTTTGATATTAATTTCACAGAGAATAAACCTGGCTGTGCCGAACAATATCAATGTCGAGTCATATTGGTTGTGCAGGCAATGACAGCACTTGGAAGCAGCAATGGTGTGCACTCTGCTTGGGTTTACTTTATTGATAGAGGGTCAGGTCTTTCAGTGGACAGTCATAACAGAGAGGAAGAGGCGATGCGAGAGGTTTTAAATCTGTCCAGGAAAATAAGCCCACCAAGTAGGGTTGCACATTTTGGGGAATATTCAAAAAGGTGGAAACTTTCCGTGGGAATTGACAGGAATATATGCAAATTAATATTAATACCATTTAAATGTAGATGTTTTTTGCATTGGATATATTTGGGGACAGAAACAAACCTTTTACCTTATCATAAGTAGACATAATTGCAAATGATTAAATCCTTCCAATAGAAAAAAACAATGGATTAATTAAATTAAATGAGTTGACTCTTCATATGGGATGATATCACTGAGCAACAAAACAAAGTGAATATTGAATGAACCCCATTGATCCATCGCATCTCCCAAAAACATTTTCAACATAGATCTGTAAAATGATAGTCTAGAAACTAAAGCTTTGGTTGTCTTCCTCTCAGGCTTCCATGTCTTCTTCCTGGAACTCCTCAATGTCCACCTCTTGAACATCAGACTCTGAGGCCTCATCTTCACTGTCACTTTCCAACCTTGTTGAGGATGGCTCGTGTCAGGCTCAAAAAGCCTCAAATTTGCCCGGATGGCCACCAACCCTCGTATTGGTCAGAAACAAAGACCAGTTGCGCTCTGAGGCGACTGATGTTGGTGGGATTTGGAGGATGATGGAGGCAACAGGGGAAAGAGCCTCAGATCCACAAAGTCCCTTCCACCAGGTGGCTGATGAGATATGTTGGCACGACTGCCATATTGCATCTCCATCCCAAAGCCCTTGCTTGGAAGTGTACTTTGTCAGACTGGCAAGAACCTTGCCCTCATCCAGGCCAAGGCAGCGATAGTAGTGATGACACCATAGGCCTTGTTGATCTCTGCACCAGGCAGGATGCTCTTGCCAGCATACTTGGGGTCCAGCATGTACGCTGCGGAGTGTATGGGCTTCAGGCAGAAGTTAACACGCTTTTTGATGTATTTCAGAACTGCAGTTTCCTCTGCTTGGAGCAACCGTGAAGTGGGCAGGGCAGTACGGATTTCTTCTCTTACATCTGCAAGCAGAGTCTGAACATCAGACAGGATGGCATTGTCTCCATCAATCCGTGCANGTGAAGTGGGCAGGGCAGTACGGATTTCTTCTCTTACATCTGCAAGCAGAGTCTGAACATCAGACAGGATGGCATTGTCTCCATCAATCCGTGCAATGGCTACTGCGATAGGTTTCAGGAGTTTCAGGCTTCTTACCACTCTCTCCCAAAATACATCATCCAGGAGGATCCTCTTGATGGGGCTGTCTATATCGGCAGACTGTGATATGGCCATTTCTTGAAGATACTCCTTCCCCTCCCGGAAACTGTCAAACAAACCTCAACAGGTGTTGCTGGGCAGCTTCAATGTGGTCCTCTTATTCTTCTCACTTTGCTTGGTGAGGTAGATTGCTGCTATAACTTGATGACCCTTCACATACCTAACCATTTCCTTGGCTCTCTTGTAGGGTGTATCCATTGTTTTCAGTGCCATGATGTCCTTGAAGCAGATTCAATGCATGAGCAGCACAGCCAATGGGTGTTATGTGAGGGTAGGACTCCTCCACTTTAGACCAAGCATCCTTCATGTTCGCAGCATAGTCTGTCACCAGTGCAAATACCTTCTGTGGTCCATGGTCATTGATGACTGCCTTCAGCTCATCTGCAATGTAGAGACCGGTGTGTCTGTTGTTCCTTGTGTCTGTGCTCTTGTAGAATACTGGTTGAGGGGTGGCGGTGTAGTTAATTATTCCTTGCCCACGAACATTCGACCACCCATTAGAGAAGATTGCAATACAGTCTATGATTTGCTTGACCTTCACTTGAACTCTATTGAATTCTGCATCCAGCAAATGAGTAGATAAATCATGTCTGCTTGGAGGGGTGCATGCTGGGCGAAGAACATTCAAAAATCTCTTCCAATACACATTGCCTGTGAGCATCAGAGGTGAACCAGTTGCATACACAGCTCGAGCAAGACATTCATCAGCATGTCTCTGACTACATTCCCCCATTGAGTCAAAAAACATCTCATTCCAGGAGGACCATGAGCTGTTATCAATAAGGTATCTGATTCATAATTTTCACCTCAAATAGAAGTAGAAGGACTTTTGTCAGAGGTTGTGAGCGCTGAGGGAACTTTTTGCACTTGGCCAGATGATTTTGCATCTTTGTTGCATTCTTCACATATGATTTGGCACAGTATTTGCAAATGTACTAAGCTTTTCCTTTTACATTAGCTGCAGTGAAATGTCTCCACACATCAGATAGTACCCGTGGCATTTTCCTGTAAAGATTAGGGGGGGAAATGACAAAAAAAACTAAATACAATTCCATGTACAGATAAATAGTTAAGCAGTTAGATTAAACAACTCCTTTGTAAGATAAATGTTTTAAAATGAAACATGGAAACGGGTGTGGAAACAGGTGAATTAACACTCAGTTAGCAGGCTCAAGCAAGCTAAAAACCCACATGGTAGCAAAAACAAACTAGCAGAAATTGTTAACAAGTTAGAAATTATTTAAACACTTTGCTGTAGGCTACTATTTACTAGTTAACAAAAAATAATGTATGTCATATAAAATACACCGCTCAAAAAAATAAAAGGGAACACTTAAACAACACAATGTAACTCCAAGTCAATCACACTTCTGTGAAATCAAACTGTCCACTTAGGAAGCAACACTGATTGACAATAAATTTCACATGCTGTTGTGCAAATGGAATAGACAACAGGTGGAATTTAGGCAATTAGCAAGACACCCCCAATAAAGGAGTGGTTCTGCAGGTGGTGACCACAGACCACTTCTCAGTTCCTATGCTTCCTGGCTATGTTTTGGTCACTTTTGAATGCTGGCGGTGCTTTCACTCTAGTGGTAGCATGAGACGGAGTCTACAACCCACACAAGTGGCTCAGGTAGTGCAGCTCATCCAGGATGGCACATCAATGCGAGCTGTGGCAGAAAGGTTTGCTGTGTCTGTCAGCGTAGTGTCCAGAGCATGGAGGCGCTACCAGGAGACAGGCCAGTACATCAGGAGACATGGAGGAGGCGTAGGAGGGCAACAACCAGCAGCAGGACCGCTACCTCCGCCTTTGTGCAAGGAGGAGCAACTGCCAGAGCCCTGCAAAATGACCTCCAGCAGGCCACAAATGTGCATGTGTGTGCTCAAACGGTCAGAAACAGACTCCATGAGGGTGGTAAGGGGCCCAACGTCCACAGGTGGGGGTTGTGCTTACAGCCCAACACGTGCAGGACGTTTGGCATTGCCAGAGAACACCAAGATTGGCAAATTCACCACTGGCGCCCTGTGCTCTTCACAGATGAAAGCAGGTTCACTGAGCACATGTAACAGACGTGACAGGTCTGGAGACGCCGTGGAGAACGTTCTGCTGCCTGCAACATCCTCCAGCATGACGGTTTGGCGGTGGGTCAGTCATGGTGTGGGGTGGCATTTCTTTGGGGGCCGCACAGCCCTCCATGTGCTCGCCAGAGGTAGCCTGACTGCCATTAGGTACCGAGATGAGATCCTCAGACCCCTTGTGAGACCATAGCTTGGCCCTGGGTTCCTCCTAATGCAAGACAATGCTAGACCTCATGTGGCTGGAGTGTGTCAGCAGTTCCTGCAAGAGGAAGGCATTGATGCTATGGACTGGCCCGCCCGTTCCCCAGACCTGAATCCAATTGAGCACATCTGGGACATCATGTCTTGCTCCATCCACCAACGCCACGTTGCACCACAGACTGTCCAGGAGTTGGCGGATGCTTTAGTCCAGGTCTGGGAGGAGACCATCCGCCACCTCATCAGGAGCATGCCCAGGCGTTGTAGGGAGGTCATACAGGCACGTGGAGGCCACACACACTACCGAGCCTCATTTTGACTTGTTTTAAGGACATTACATCAAAGTTGGATCAGCCTGTAGTGTGGAAGAATGCACTGTGCATGCAAAGGTTGCAATTCCATTGAATTGGGGATAGTTTAACCAAAATATGCCACTATACTAAGAATTGCCTCATGTGTATCCCACAAAAAAAGCTAACTGTTTTGATGAATTTAAGCAAAATTCCCCCAAATTCCCAGGCTTAACTTGCCATGGAAAATATGGAGCGATTAGACCTGGCATCTCCAAACTGTTGCTACAAAGTTGGAAGAACAGAACCGTCTAGAATGTAATTGTATGCTGTAGCGTTACAATTTCTCTTCCCTTCACACAACTAAGGCGCCTAGCCCGAACCATAAAAAACAGCCCCAGGCCATTATTCCTCCTCCACCAAACTTTACAGTTGGCACTATGTATTAGGGCAGGTAGCGTTCTCCTGGCATCCACCAAACTCAGATTTGTCCGTCAGACTGCCAGATGGTGAAGCGTGATTCATCACTCCAGAGAACGCGTTTCCACTGCCCCAGAGTTCAATGGCAGCGAGCTTTACACCCCTCCAGCCGACGCTTGGCATTGCGCATGGTGATCTTAGGCTTGCGTGCGGCTGCTCGGCCATGGAAATCAATTTTATGAAGCTCCCGACGAACTCGGTAGTGAGTGTTGCAACCGCAGACAGACGATTTTTACGCGCTTCAGCACTTGGTGGTCCTGTTCAGTGAGTTTGTGTGGCCTACCACTTCACGGCTGAGCCGTTGTTGCTCCTGGACGTTTACACTTCACAATAACATCACTTACAGTTGACCGGGGCAGCTCTAGCAGGGCAGAAATTTGACAAACAAACTTGTTGGAAAGGTGGCATTCTACAACTGTCCCACATTGAAAGTCACTGAGCTCTTCAGTAAGGCCATTCTACGCCAATGTTTGTCTATGTAGATTGCATGGCTGTGTGCTTGATTCTATACACCTGTCATATACACCTGTCAGCAACGGGTGTGACTGAAATAGCCAAATCCACTCATTTGTATCTCAAAACGCCTGGAGGCACCACAGTAATATTACACAGCAATCTTCAGAGATGCGAAGCACGACTGCAGTAGAAGACAACCTGGCAGAGGTGGAAAAAGTACCCAATTCTCATACTTGAGTAAAAGTATAGATACCTTAATAGAATGTTACTGAAGTAAAAGTCACCCAGTAAAATACTACTCGAGTAAAAGTCTGAAAGTATTTGGTTTTAAATATACTTAAATATGAAAAGTACATTTAATTGTGAAAATATACTTACGTATCAAAAGTAAAAGTATAAATAATTTCAAATTCCTTATATTAAGCAAACCAGACGGCACGATTTTCTTGTTTTTAAAATGCATGGATAGCCAGGGTCACACTCCAACACTATTTACAAAAGATGTATGTGTGTTTATTGAGTCTGCCAGAACATAAGGCAGTAGGGATAACCACATGTTCTCTTGATAAGTGCATGAATTTTACAATTTTCCTGTTCTGCTAAGCATTCAAAATGTAGAGTTCTTTTGGGTGTCAGGGAAAATGTATGGAGTAAAAAGTACAATATTTTCTTCAGGAATGTAGTGAAGTAAAAGTTGCCAAAAAATATAAATAGTAAAGTACAGACACCCCAAAAAACTTAGTAGTACTTTGAAGTATTTTTACACTACTGCAACCCTTAACATATTGCTCAATTCTATCCAACCCTTTAAGATCTAAGTGATGTTCCTATGGTGTATGGGCGAAGGATGGATGTGTAATTGTGCATCAGTGGTACCTGCTGGACAGAAGCGCTGCTCAGGCCCATCATAGATGGCCAGGTTGTTGGTCACGGGGATGCTGTCATCCTTCAGGGTGAGGTGGGGGGGCTGGTCCCCCTCGTGGTTGGTGCCACTCAGAGCCACCGAGGAGAGCAGGTCGAAGCTCAGCTTGCCGTCGGGCTTGGGGTACTCGATGGCCGTGCACTCCTTAGCCGGTTTCAGCTGGGCCGAGTCCAGGCCTAGGGTAAAATAGTTGGAAGTTATCAAACCTTACAGGGCAGACCAGATAAAATAACCTTGGTTTGTTCCCTGAGGCAATACACTCAGCCTGAGCATGATTTTGCTGTTGCCTTGTCCGAAGACAACTTGGCTTAAACAGAAAGACTAGCATCCAGGAGAGGGCTACTTGTTGTTCTTACTTTTTCTCACATTTAAAGAGTTGCTATATAACCATCTGATGAACGTATCATACAAAACAACCTCAATATGTTGTACCTGCATGTTTCAGTGTCCATGGCTCCTTCCCTCTGAGTATCCAATAGAAGACACCGGTGTAGACCATGCCCCCGTACAGCCCAAAGTAGTTGTGGAACGAGGGCCTGATGTTCCTTACTGAGTACAGCTCTTTCCAGATCCAAGACTTCTTCAAATTGTCCTCATATTCAGGTACATGAAGTCCTGGAGGACATCAGATAATAATAACTCATTGTAAAGCAGAAGATGTTAGAATATCACCCACAAATTAAACTGCTCATTTACTTTGTGTAAAAACTCCATTCATGTACATACAAAAATGAAACTGGAAAGAAGCAATTAACATCAATGTTCTCCTATTGGCTTTAGTGATAAGAGTCTCTTCTCTTCAGTGCATATTTTATTGTGTTGAAATGTGCCTCAGGTTTCACCTCAAGTAACCAGAGGTGTGTGTGTGCATTTAATCAAAGGAAAGGGTTTTGGTCTGGCATAATCCTTAAGAGTCCCCGTGCGTCAGTCTAATTACCACAATAAAAAAATCCCCATCAAAATCTGTCTGTTTAAGCTAGATATGTTTTTTTTGTTGGTATGGGCTGCATCTTAATCTACCGCATCCACTTATGTGGGCCTTCCGCCGCTGAGGTGGAAGGTGGCTGAGCTACAGTGGTGTTTGTCAGACCAGGAGATATCCCGAAAATCGATCTTCTCACAAAAACGTTTGTGGAGTCCAACTGGTTTGGCCTAGAAAATAATATGATCACCATGGAAATGAGACTCTCACAATGGTCTTCTCCATTTTGCTCTAAGACCCCCCCCCCCCCCCCCCAGCAGTTAGGTTACCTGCAGTTTCAGATGCTAGGTCCTTGGCTGTGACTTTGGGGAAGATGGCCTCTGCGGCCAGCATGCCACTCTTCATGGCCGTGTGGGTGCCTTTAATCTTTGGTACGTTCATGAAGCCCGGACTGCATCCGATAAGCATACCCCCAGGGAATGTCACTTTAGGTAGGCACTGGATGGAAGAACAGACAGGTAAAGATTATAATCTTGAATGTAACCTCAGAACCAGTGGAAAACCTGACATCAGATTGATGCATTTCCCATTTTTGCTGCCAAGACACACAGTAGCCAGGTTTCCATTGACCCAGGTTTATTAAACACAAGCAATGTCGCTAAAATGTTTTTCAAAAATCAAAAAACATTTATCTGTTTGACAGGGATGGATTTTTCTTTTGTGAAACTTTCTTTATAATGGAAACTGATGACTGATTAATAATTTCAAGGTACGTGGGGCACATGATGTCATCACGTAACCATAAAGCTCCACTCCACATTGAATTGTAGATGCTACTGCTTGCTAAAATCACATTTTTCAACTATAAAGTGTTTATTTGCAGGATAAGGATTGTCCTGACTTTCGAGAATGCCTGTATTGCTTCACCTTGCATTTCTGGTTGGCTGGCACGTTTTGCCATCCAATTATTTCAGATCTGAAGGAGTGCAAGTTGGCACATGAGAATTATTAGAATATGGATGATATTAGTTAATTCTTGCATTCTATCCATGCTGGCTTTAGGGTCTATACCTGAGACATATAGGTAAGAGGGCATATAGGCTGTCCCCAATTTATTAATGCATAACATCTAAATGAATAATGGAAACACTTTATTATTTTTTAGCGACTTCATTACATCATTAAGTCCAGCTGTTTTTATTGACACAAGACAGTCCAATGGAAACGCACCGTAGCAGGCAATTGTCACATCTACTTTCTATGCAAACTCCCCAAAAAACTGGACAAGTTAATGGAAACAGCTATCGTCACTGAAGCATGCACAGAGCAACACACTCACACACCTTTGAGTAGTTCATAAATAATATACACATGACACACACACCTGATAGCCTCCCTCATTGAGCGCCCTGGCTCCGTAAGCGATTCTGTTCCCTCCCTCCAGGGTCTTGGCAATGAAGGGGTGGTGCTTCCATCGCTGGAACTCTCTGAAAGGGCTGAGGTACGGGTTGGTGTAGTCAAGCCCAACCTGGGAGTGGGGTAATACACAACATTCGTTTTTGACCTCAATGTATGATCTACATAAAAGTTTTAGCTATACACATCTCAAGTAGGGCTGTGGTGGTCATGACATTTTGACAGACGGTTATGCCAGTCTCACGGTAATTGACCGTTAATTAACATAAACACATTTAGCATCTCCAGGCCTCAACGCAAACATGCCACTGATGCACGCCTTTGGAACATCCACATAAAAAAAAAAGGATAATAAATCCATTTAATATACACCATCACAATAAATCCACTATTTATTTTAGGCAGTTCCAAAGAAACATTACATGAAGAAAATGTATTTTAGAAGAACAGAATTTGAGTGTCTGCTGTATGGTATCTGGTTATGCGCCATGCCATAGGCTTGTTAATTTAGCAGACAAGATATGCTTAGAAGTCTCCTGCAATTATTTTATGTTATAGTAAGAATAATATAATAGAACTTAGCTGAATAAAATAGAGTATGCATATAAAGTGGCTATGTTGAGCGTAAGAGTGATAACTTTAAATAGTTCCTATACGCTAGATTTAGAGTTATTTAGCAACTTTATTTGTGAATTATACAAACCTTAGAATGTCTTAAATCAAAACATATGGGCTGCATGGTGTGGCTATTGGCTATTGATGATTTGAGAAAGTCGCAGAAAAGCTTGCCCCCTGTTCCTTGCCTCAGGTTGCACATGCTGTTCTCTCATCAAGTGATCATATTTTCACCCTCCAGACTATTCTCAATGTAATTTTGTCTTTACTTACATGTAAAATTAGTTTCGATTTAGAAATGGCCCATTATCAAATGGACAGGAACAGGTGCAGGGGCCAAAATACATCCTTATGCACCCGAATAGCGAATGGAGGCCGCTTTCCCACGGTTAGTTTTTTAATCATGCCAGGTAACCAAGTGAAATATGTTCAGAAACATCGATAGTAACACGTTTACCACAATGAAACACATTTCATTAAACTGTTGACAGCCCCTCTTTCTGCGCGTTTGAGAAAGGAATGTAGGAGATATTCTGTAGCTAAACGTAAATGTGTCAGCCTATTAATTATGAAAATATATTATTACTAGGCTATTCAACATCAAATACAAATTCACTATCATTGTAGGCTAACTCTGTAAGCCGCCCTGCACAATAAATGAACCAACAGCATCTCCTAGGCCTACAGTATATATTCTCTCCCAGACTCATGCATAGAACGTTTGGAGCGTAACATAAGATAACTAGTCCATCCAGAACATATACTATTACAGTCCACACTCAAATGCGATTACTAGAATTTGTAAAAAATAAAAAATAAAATTAAAAGTGTGTATTAGGCTACACCAATTATGTGCCAAAGACATCTTAAATCTGTTTATATTTTGTATGTTTTTGCGTAACATGCGATAGGCTACTATGCTGTCGTATAACAGCAAAATCATTATTTTAATTCAAGTTTTTTTTAGACAGCGATTACCACTGTGAGTCTTCCTGGGTAAGTCTGAGAGCTTTGCACACCTGGATTGTACAATATTTCCACATTATTCTTTAAAAAATTCTTCAAGCTCTGTCAAGTTGGTTGTTGATTATTGATAGACAGCCATTTTCAAGAATTGCCATAACATTCTTCTTGATAAGCAACTCTAGTGTATACTGTATTTGGCCTTGTATTTTAGGTTTAGGGCTGTCCCCCCCAAAAATTATAATCTTGGTCAACCAAGAATGTGGGAGATCTGTCGACGTGCCCTTGAGCAGGGCGTTGACCCTGGATGCTTCGTTGTGTCGCTCTGAATGGGAGTCTGTTGGATGACTGGTGTGGTGTAGTTGTTGAGCGGCTTCACTGCAAGTATATTGTATGTTTTTGGATATTCAATAAAAATAATAATAATAATTAAACATATATATATATTTTTTTTAAGTTGTCTGTTCTTTCGACCAATCAATTGGCCGAAATTTTTCCACGTATTTTTCCACATATTAGATACATCCTGTGTGTTTTAAACAAATCAACTATACGCACTGAGCTTGTCTGATGCCTTAAGCGAACTGTTTGATTAAATAATTAAGACACACAAATGACTAGAGGGATTCCAACCGCAACTGATTTGATTGTGCCGGGCCTGGCTCAGACTTGCTGTGACGTGTAAAAAAAGACAGCTAGTGACAGTGTGACAAACACCCGTTGTCTTGCTCTCCTCCCTGTTGCAGCAACTACCACAGAACATCAACAGTGACATTACTTATAATGATCATAATAATAACAATAAGTAGCTCAATGAAAAAGGGTTATTATTATAATAAATATAATTTTAGACAATTTGGAACAGTGTAAACACTAAATAAATTATAAATAATACCAGAGAGGCTGGTCTAACAAAAAAAGTGTAAAGCCTTTATTACAGCATAGCAAAGATTAAAAACAGACGAATTTGTTGCGGGAGGCTTGGTGCTCACGGAATCAGTAGGCTATTAAACAAACACTCAACAGGCAACAGAAGCAGGATCTGTCTAATTTCTAAAGATGTATGTGGATGATTTATTTAACAGTTAGGCTATTGATTATAGATCAAATTAAGTTGGGGTTTCCTCTCCAACTTTCTTAGACAACAGCCCTGGCCTTAATTTTCTCGTCCCCTAACGCTGCTGCTGCCTCCACTGCATTGTTTTCAACACCAATATGCTGGTTAACTTTGTTATTATGCACATAGCAACATGGTCTAGGAAAAGGCGCCAATTTAACAGTGCACTGATGGGTTTTAGAACCACTATGCAATGTGGGAGAAAGCGCATGTTATAAAATGTATAATACCGTGTAATAATATAACCATATACAATTTTAGAAGCACGTCATAGACTGATGGACTGTGCCACCCCCACGGCCTCCACAATGGATCAGTCCACTCAAATAGGCACGAATCAGACAGGTTTCTTGTACACCACGATTTCTTTGTTTATTTTTTATTTGCTACTGCTCGACTAAAGAAATCTCGACCAGTCGACTAAATGGGGTCAGACCTATTTAAGTTATTGTCCTGCTGAAAGGTGAATTTCTCTCCCGTGTCTGTGGGAAAGCAAACTGAAATGTAAGTAGTTCTGTCCTTGACCTGTTCTTGTCTACTGATGTTCTGTATTATATGGCAATCTGTATTGTGTTTCATGTTTTGTGTGAACGCCACGAAGAGTAGCTGCTGGTTTTGCAACAGCTAATGGGGATCCTAATAAAATACCAAATACAAAACCAAGTTTTCAAATTAGGTTACTATTGTGGAATAACTACAATGTTGTTGATCCATCCTCAGTTCTCACAGCCATTCAATTCTGTAACTGTTATAAAGTCACTATTGGCCTCGTGGTGAAATCCCTGAGTGGTTTCCTTCATCTCCGGCAACTGAGTAGTGACTGGGTGTATTGATATACTATCCAAAGTGTAATTAATAACTTTACCATGCTCAAAGGGACACAACAAAATGTGGAAAAAGTCAAGGGATGCGAATACATTATTATTTTGTATAATACCCCCCCCCTTTTCTTTACTCCAAACTTACAGAAACAAAACAGACTACATGCATGTCATCATCAGACTACATATAATCTGTCCAGATCTCCATCTCTAGTGTCTGAATTATTGTTTGCCACTTGGCCTTAAAATTGTATGGTCGCCCATGCTATTTCAATAATAAGTCATTCGATTTTTCCATTGTGTCTCAATGATGGCGGATTGATTGACTTCCAAGTTTTTAGTATACATTTTTTCAAGATAAGTAATGAGAAGAGAATCGTCCAGCCCATTGGGCATCTCATGTCTTCAAATATGCAGACAGACGGATTAAAGTAAGTTTACATTGTAATACCTCTGACAGACAGCTTTCTAGCTCCACCCACAAGTTCCAGACTTTATAACATTCCCAGAAAGCATGGGTTATTGAGTCATTATTAGTTAAGTCATGACTCTGCCATTGTGCTGTAGAATTAGTGAATTTTGTCTCTTGTATAATCAATTCTATACATTAGGTTTATACTGGATTAAGAGTACATTTTCATTAACTGTAATTTCATTAGTTATGCTCCAACTTTCCTCCAAGTCTTGGTTCCAATAGTGTATATATTTTTTTCTAAGAGATTTTTAGTTGGATATGCTCTCTGCAAGGTTTTGCATATCTTCCCTATTACATGAACATCCTTTGACTCAAATACGATTCCCTCAAGGTTGCTCTGATACCACAACATTTTGATTTGAAATCTTCTGGATATGTAAATTGCATGTATTTTAAACTAATCTACATTGGTCAGTACAATATTTTTATTAAAATGTATTATTTCAGTTGGAAAGTTGAAAGCTTCCGAAGTTGACTGGAAAAGGCCATTCAAGATGAACGCCTTTTCGCCATGAACAGCCGTTATTGATCAATCTATATCTTGTTTTTTTGCATATTGTATTAAACTTGTTCTTGTATTTGTTTGTAAGTGTCAATTTTTAATAAACTGTTTGGTTGATATGTGTCAAGTCTGGTAAGACTTTTGCCATTCTATTGATTATAAGCTTTGTTATTATTTGTCACAATTTATTAAACTTAGGGGTCTATAAATCAGCAGGTGACTACAGATTTTCCTGGTTTTAATATAACCGAAATAACTATTTGATACATGGAACTAGGAAGCACTGAATTGAATGATGTGTGTTGTCATTTGTGTAAATAGAGGGGGGGGGGCTACTTTGTCCCAAAATGTTGAATAGAATTCCATGGGAAAGCAATCCATTCCTGGTGCTTTTCTCCGTGTGAATGTTTAACAGTATCTAATATTTATTCTTGGGTGATCTCTGTTTTTAGTGATTATTTTTGGTTTGCTGATAGTTGCTTCAGAGTTATTGAGTCTAAGAAGGATATAGGATCCGTCCAACTTAATTCTGATTTATATAAATTGTGAATGCTTTCTGAAGGCACTGTATAGGCCTATGCGTCTGCATAAGCTAATGGTCTACATGCTACGTATTAAACGCTTTGAAATAATCGTCACCTTAGAAAGCACTGTCCTTTTCGTTGTGTTTGGCTTTGATACAACATCCTCAACGACCATGTTTTCCACTCAGTTTCAACCTGCTGTTGAACATCTTTCTTCAAATTGATCGATCACAGTGAGGTCAAACAATGTAGCCTAACGGTGGGTTTTAAAACCATGATACTGTTTTGATTAGGTATTTGCATTGATGTCAGAGTGGTTAGAGGGACAATAGAGCGCTGAGTAACAGACCATTAGCGACTTGATGGTTAGCGAGTTGGGTACCATACCAATGCATGTCCAGAGTGCATAAAAGGAGATTACCGTGACTCAGCGGTCACGTGGAATTTGACTGCGGCCACGTCTCATGACTGCCGGTGTGGTGGTAATACAGTCACCGTAACAGCCCTAAGTTGTTATTTTAGGCCTAATTAAGATTCACATGATAAGCTGACAAACATCCCCTTAAAAAGGCCAATAAGATAATGGGTAGAGGTATACTACATTGACATACACTGACCTCAGTGGTAAAAAGGTTACTTCATTTAGAGTTCAGACCGTTTGAAAGTGTTAGCATGTCTAGTAGTTTGACTGTTGCCATTAAATGGCATCAAGAAGCCAAAATGGCCACCATAACAGGGACTCACCACAACGCCCAAGGCCACCAGTGGCTCGCCCTCGTTCAGGTGGTAGAGGAAGGAGCCGCCGTACGTGTTCCTGTTCAGCGGCCAGCCCACCGAATGCTCCACTCTGCCCGGTCTCCACTTCTTCTCATCAATCAGCCACACCTGGTCAAACAGAAAAATAACACCATTCATGGAAGTCGTTCTGCATAAAAGCATCTGCTAAATGACTCCAATGTAAAATGTAATCAATATGCCATTCTAATTTGGATCCATTTAGAAATAATAGCTACTACAAATTATAATAAATTAAGACCCTTTCAATCTGTAATGGATGACTGGTTGAAAACAGAAGACCAAGTATAGAGTATTTGTTTAATTCTGCCCAAATACAAAGACACTTTGAGAAAGACACTTTGGGATTTGAGGGGGCAGGGGGAGTTACCTCTTTTAGACCAATGGCGTAGGTCTGTGGTTCACAGTTCTCCCTGAGGTTGAACTGCCTGTAGAGCTGCTTGGCCAAGTGGCCATGGCAGCCCTCTCCGAACAGTGTCACTTTAGCATGGAGTTCCATCCCCCTCTCAAACACGTCCTGCAGAGGCAATGTAGAGGAGCATGTTATACTGATACAACAGGGATGAGGCTACTTGTCATAAATACTCTATTCAGTGCTGATTCTTCCTTGTTTTTAATCAAACTTGCCGTTTTTACAGTCCAACTCTAAACTTCCAAAGTCATACTGTATGCTTCACATTGGTGAATAAGTGACTGTACTGAAGTTTACCTTTGGCGAACCATCCTTAGCGATACCCACGTCATTGGTGGCAATTCCTTTCACACTTCCATCTTCATGAAATAAAACCTAAAAAACACAATCAGAAATTAAACACTTTTGAAAGTAGAATACAAGCGAACACGATCAATGAAAGCCAGTCATGTCCCGTCAACACATCACACTGAAATCAGTTATCGATCTCAGGCATGAAAACGACTCAAAATATCACGGCCTATATTTGGACAACGGCATCCAATTATGTAAATGTTTACAGAGAAAAATCTGACATTCGAGAAAAGATCAATGTAGCTTGTCAACAGTAATTGTCACCCCTACATTAGTAAGATGGCCTGTGTTTTCTTAAAATGTGAGAGAGGTAGAGAGTGGGCAGGGCTCACCTCAGCAGCAGCGTAGCCGGGGTAAATCTCCACTCCCAGCTCCTCAGCCTGCTCTCCCAACCAACGCACAAAGTGGCCCAGCCGCACAATGTAGTTCCCATGGTTGTTCATGGGCAGACCTATAGGAAAATCAAACAATTGCACAGAAACAGACTGAACATTCAAGGCTAATACCATAATTTCTGTATGTTTATAACAGAGCTTACAGGTGACAAGCTAGAGGTGTCATTTCATGTAAACATGCATGTGACTTTACCTGGCAACATTGGGACAGGGATTCTGTATTTCTTGGTTAGAAGGCTAAACACATCCTCTGTCACTGGTGTGTTCAAGGGTGCCTAAGGGAAGAGTACAAAAATAGCGTTAGCACTTTATCTTTAGCCTGTGTTGCTTGAAGACATTCCAGTGGGAAGTATCACAGTGTTGTCTGGGACTGTGATGCACTGTCATAGTTGTCTAAGAATGAAAAAAAGACCAAGAAAATGCCAGGTCCATATCCTGTGTGTATCCGTCTAACACAAGATGTCTGTGAATTGAGCATATGCTGCATATCCCTCACAGCCTTTCTAATAATAAAGAGCAGAGATGTGGACAATTTCATTTTAATCTCTCTCAGTGGAAAGAAACTCCTGCAGAGTAAACTCAGTGAGAAGATGCTTCTTTCCTCTGAATGACATTGTAACATTTCCAACAGACCGTCTGAAGCAGCCTCCAATTTTATTTTTTACTTTAGTTTCTTTAGTAAATATTTTCTTAACTCTATTTCTTGAACTGCATTGTTGGTTAAGGGCTTGTAAGTAAGCATCCATTCTATCCTACCCTGCCTTTCCAACGTCTTCGAAAGCCAAGTCAACAAACAGATTACTGACCATTTTGAAGCCCACCGCACCTTCTCAGCTATGCAATCTGGTTTCAGAGCTGGTCATGGGTGCACCTTAGCCACGCTCAAGGTCCTAAACGATATCTTAACCACCATCGATAAGAAACAATACTGTGCAGCCGTATTCATCGACCTGGCCAAGGCTTTCGACTTTGTCAATCACCACATCCTCATCGGCAGGCTCAATAGCCTTGGTTTCTCAAATGATTGCCTCGCCTGGTTCACCAACTACTTCTCTGATAGAGTTCAGTGTGTCAAATCGGAGGGCCTGTTGTCCGAGCCTCTGGCAGTCTCTATGAGGGTGCCACAAGGTTCAATTCTTGGGCCGACTCTCTTCTCTGTATACATCAATGATGTCGCTCTTGCTGCTGGTGAGTCTCTGATCCACCTCTACGCAGACGACACCATTCTGTATACTTCTGGCCCTTCTTTGGACACTGTTTTTTAACCTCCAGACGAGCTTCAATGCCATACAACTCTCCTTCCGTGGCCTCCAACTGCTCTTGAATACAAGTAAAACTAAATGCATGCTCTTCAACCGATCGCTGCCTGCACCTGCCTGCCCGTCCAGCATCACTACTCTGGACGGTTCTGACTTAGAATATGTGGACAACTACAAATACCTAGATGTCTGGTTAGACTGTACTCTCCTTCCAGACTCACATCAAACATCTCCAATCCAAAGTCAAATCTAGAATTGGCTTCCTATTTCGCAACAAAGCATCCTTCACTCATGCTGCCAAACATACACTCGTAAAACTGATCATCCTACCGATCCTCGACTTCGGCGATGTCATTTACAAAATAGCCTCCAATACCCTACTCAATAAATTGAATGTAGTCTATCACAGTGCCATCTGTTTTGTCACCAAAGCCCCATATACTACCCACCACTGCGACCTGTACGCTCTCATTGGCTGGCCCTCGCTTCATACTCGTCGCCAAACCCACTGGCTCCAGGTCATCTACAAGACCCTGCTAGGTAAAGTCCCCCCTTATCTCAGCTCGCTGGTCACCATAGCAGCACCCACCTGTAGCACACGCTCCAGCATATATATATATATATATCTCTCTGGTCACCCCCAAAGCCAATTCCTCCTTTGGCCGCCTCTCCTTCCAGTTCTCTGCTGCCAATGACTGGAACGAACTACAAAAATCTCTGAAGCTGGAAACACTTATCTCCCTCTCTAACTTTAACCACCAGCTGTCAGAACAGCTCACAGATCTCTGCACTTGTACATAGCCCATCTGTAAATAGCCCATCCAACTACCTCATCCCCATACTGTTATTGTTTTTATCCTTTGCACCCCAGTATCTCTACTTGCACATTCATCTTCTGCACATCTATCACTCCAGTGTTTAATTGCTAAATTGTAATTATTTCACCACTACGGCCTATTTACTGCCTTATCTTACCTCATTTGCACACACTGTATATAGACCTTTCTATTGTATTATTGACTGTATGTTTGCTTATTCCATGTGTAACTCTGTTTTGTTGTTTGTGTCGCACTGCTTTGCTTTATCTTGGCCAGGTCGCAGTTGTAAATGTTCTCAACTGCCCTACCCGGTTAAATAAAGGTGAAAAAAATATTGAGCATTGAATACCTGAAGACTTGGTGCGACCAAATCATGTGTTGGTGCCATCAACTTAAAAAAGTTGGTAGCAAGTGTCACCAGTGGAAAAAGTCTTAAGCCCTGCACACTAACATACCCCTCTCTCCTTCCAGTCTGGGAAGAGCTCGTTGAGGGCACTGGGCTCCAGGCAGGCCCCGGAGAGAGTGTGTGCGCCGATCTGAGAGGCCTTCTCCACCAGGCAGACACGCAGCTCCTTCTCCTGCTCGTTGGCCAGCTGCTTCAGCCGGATGGCTGCCGACAGCCCTGCGGGACCCCCGCCCACTATCACTACATCAGCCTCGTCGGCAAACCGCTCCATCTCCACACCTGGCCATAGACAAAACACCACACACAAATAGGTATGTCACCAATTGGGTTTGGAACTTGGGTCGTCTGAGCGGCACAGGACTGTGTTAGCCCACTGAGCTACAGCGACAGTCATTAGCTTGGGAGAGCTCACACAAGTCTTCAGGTCTCGGGCAAGGTTACACAAGCCTCTGTAAGACAAACTGGAATGAATAGCAGTATGTAGTACTATCTAATATCAAAAGTGGAAATGTGTAGTGCTGACATCAGAGTTCCAATAACTTAACTTACAATAGTATACACTGATAACAATAACTTACAATAGTATACACTGAAGGACAAATGTTTGTTTTAGGAAGACATAAGCCTAATATATTCCCCAGTCACTCACATATGAGATTATTTAAAAGTTAACATGAGATTAGGTGAGAAAAACAAAGGTGTTTGGGTGTTGCATAATGCAATACATTCCATTTCAGACTGTGTGCCATAGATGAGGTGAACCATAGATGAGGAGGATTACCCCCATAGCAGGTCTTTGTCCCTGGGGCAGATTGTGTAATGTGATGTTATGTACCTTCACGTAGCAGGGCTTTGTCCCTGGGGCAGATTGTGCAGTGTGATGTTATGTACCTTCCCATCGCGGGTCTTTGTACCTAGGGCAGATTGTGCAGTGTGATGTTATGTACCTTCGTCCCTAGGGCAGATTGTGCAGTGTGATGTTCTGTACCTTCCCATCGTGGGTCTTTGTCCCTGGGGCAGATTGTGTAGTGTGATGTTATGTACCTTCCCATCGTGGGTCTTTGTCCCTGGGGCAGATNTCTTTGTCCCTGGGGCAGATTGTGTAGTGTGATGTTATGTACCTTCCCATCGTGGGTCTTTGTCCCTGGGGCAGATTGTGTAGTGTGATGTTATGCGAGGCGTTACTGCGGACGAGCATTTCCATCTCCATGTGTAGAGCTGTGGAGGTGCATGTTCTGCTTTCACTGTTTTCAACGCTCTTATACACCTCTGGGCTGCAAAGAACAAGGCAGATCCGGTCAGTGCCGACTGGGACTGGCAAGGAAGCTGATTAAGATAGATCCTACTTTACACAAGTTATCTTATGCACTGTACTAACAATCACATAGTCAAAAGTACACTCATGGTGGCCTGGGCAACTCATGTCACTGGTTATGATGGATCACACAACTGAAGGAGAAGTAACAAATTATCATGACGTCATTATGTGAGTGTTTATTGGGCTATACAGCAGAACTGTATAATACACTGCAACTGAATGTGTCACTATTCTTCTGCCTAGCAGCTTGTGATATATTTGTATGGCCATGTGCACTTGTCAATAGGCACTCTCTTTTCTGAGATTGTCAGCAGAGTACTGGTATCAGCCAGATAAGTTATCACATATAGTAGTAACAAATCAGTACGAAAAAAAAAAAAAGTCCTAGCCCTCTACATGATCCTCAAGACTCTTCGTCAATCATCTCCCTGACCACCTTCCTCTGATCAAGCTATAAACTGTCCCTCTGAATCTTTGGAGGATCCATGCACTCAAAGACTTGGCCTCTATTGGTTGCAAGAACTATAGCAAGCTACAAAGTTAGCTAGCTAGCCAGCCAAGTTACTTTCAAAAGTTAATATATTTATATTATTCTAAGAGTGGTTTCAAAACACACAATGTAAGAGGAAACGTAGCTACCAATTTATCTTTGTTATACACGTACTAAAATAATATTCTGACCCAAGGACAGTCGTTCGTGTGCACTATATCTGATTTCAACTTTGCCCTACATTTGGTTTGGCTAGTTAGCTACAGTGCCAGAGTGGAGATAGCTAACGTTAACTAGTTAGCGTTAAAAGATTTCACAAAGCTAATGTCACCCATCTTATTATGAAAATCTTAGTGCATGCCACTCTCAAATTATAGCTAGGTAGTTTTGATAACTATCATTGACAAGTTAGGGGGACCAATATGTGTCAAAAGGCAAGAGAGAGAACATGGAAATTGACACGCGTGTGCATAGATAGCTAACTTACCTTGAATTGAATATCTGCTAGCTGGAAACATTGTATGAATTAACATTAGTCAGCTAGTACTAGCTAGCTCACCAGTTAGCAGCGGTAGTCTTTGGGTACAGCCGAAGTGCTCTCGCAGCTCAGCCACCCCAATGCTCGTGTAAGTCTGATTGGACCACAAATCTCCTCCAGAGACACCTTATGAAATTCGTCTCATAACACATACATAACATACCGTCGAGATGATCAGTAACTGCGCAGAAGCTGTAATGTTCTGACACGTTCACGTGAGTGAAAATAGGCGGTACCTGCGTAAATGTAGATCTCACACTGACTGGATTGACTCAGAGACATGTACACTGTAATTAGTATCCATTTCATAATCAAATCAAATTTTATTCGTCACATGCACCGAATACAACAGGTGTAGTAGACCTTACAGTGAAATGCTTACTTACAAGCCCCTAACCAACAGTGCAGTTTCAAAAATGACTGATAAGAATAAGATATAAAAGTAACAAGTAATTAAAGAGGAGCAGTAAAAAATAGCAATATATACAGGGGGGTGCCGGTACAGAGTCAATGTGCAGGGGTACCGGCTAGTTGAGGTAGTATGTTCATGTAGGTGGAGTTAATTAAAGTTACTATGTATAGATGACAGAGAGTGGCAGTGGTTTGGAGGGGGGGGGGGGGACAATGTGAATAGTCTGGGTAGACATTTGACTAGATGTTCAGGACTCTTATGGCTTGGGGGCAGAAGTTATTTTGAAGCCTCTTTGACCTAGACTTGGCGCTCCGGTACCGCTTGCCGTGTAGTAGCAGAGAGAACAGTCTATGACTAGGGTGGCTGGAGTCTTTGACAATTTTTAAGGCCTTCCTCTGACACCGCCTGGTATAGAGGTCCTGGATGGCAGGAAGCTTGGCCCCAGTGATGTACTAGGCCATTTGCACTACCCTCTGTAGTGCCTTGCGTTCGGAGGCCGAACAGTTGCCATACCAGGCAGTGATGCAACCAGTCAGGATGCTCTCGATGGTGCAGCTGTAGAACCTTTTGTGGATCTGAGGACCCATGCCAAATCTTTTCAGTCTCCCGAGGGGGAATAGGTTTTGTCGTGCCCGCTTCACGACTGTCATAGTGTGCTTGGACCATGTTAGTTTGTTGGTGCTCTCAACCTGCTCCATTGCAGCCCTGCTGATCAGAATGGGGGCGTGCTTGGTCCTCTTTTTCCCGTAGTCCAAAATCATCTCCTTTGTCTTGATCACGTTGAGGGAGAGGTTGTTGTCCTGGCACCACACGGCCAGGTCTCTGACCTCCTCACTATAGGCTGTCTCGTTGTTGTCGGTGATCAGGCCTACCACTGTTGTGTCATCGGCAAATGTAATGCAAGTTTCTTTGTTTTTACTCTTCTAGAAGCCAAATAGGATAAAATAACAATACATCTGTAAAATATTAGAATTATCAAGTAACATCTAGAAAGCAAACAAATCATGCATATTTGTTTTTATTTCCAAGTTTGATGCTGTGCAAATCTTAAAAACATCTTATGTAAACAACAGTGTCTTGAAACCACCACCAGGGTCAAATGCACGAGACACATAACTCTCCACTAAAAACACATTCAGTAGTAGTGACATAATGTAGGCTACAAAGCCAGCGCTCACATCCAAACTATAGATTACATCACTTTTGCAGTTCTCCTCGTCCTTCCATTATTGAAGTCTGAGCACGTATGGGTTTATCATATGAAAGCAAGTTTCAATTCAGCAGATAAGCCTTTTTAATTATGTTGGTCATCATGTGATTCAGTTCATGAAAAATAGCAAGAATCAAACAATATGTCCACAAAATAATATCCACAAAATCATTGAATAAAAAATATTTTAAGACCAATCAAAACTTTTTGGCTCTCGATTTTATTAAATATAATTACAACAAATAAAATAACAAATGATAACACATATATTGTAATGTGTGGGAGTGACTGAGGGCAAATAATGTTATGATGACTTCCTTCCAAAGGAATGACACATTAGCACTGTTGTCAGCAACTGTAAATTGAGACCTTTGAACAAACATCCTATCATGCCTTTGAGAAAATGCCTTCTGCGGTCATCAAATCAAAATCAAATTTTATTTGTCATATACACATATTTAGCAGATGCTATTGCGGGTGTAGCGAAATGCTTATGTTCCTAACTCCAACAGTGCAGTAGTGTCTAACAATTCACAACAATACACACAAATCTAAAAGTAAAAGAATGGAATTAAGAAATATACAAATATTAGGATGAGCAATGTCGGAGTAGCATCGACTAGATTACAGTAGAATACAGTATATACATATGAAATGAGTAAAACAGTATGTAAACATTATGAAAGTGACTAGTGTTCCGTTATTAAAGTGACCAGTGATTCCATGTTTATGTACATAGAGCAGCAGCCTCTAAGGTGCAGAGTTGAGTAACTGGGTGGTAGCCAGCTAATGATGGCTATTTAGCAGTCTGATGGCCTTGAGATAGAAGCTGTTTTTCAGTCTCTCGGTCCCAGCTTTGATGCACCTGTACTGACCTCGCCTTCTGGATGATAGCTGGCCATCAAAGATGGACGCAAACCCAAAATCGACTGCCCTTGGAACATGACATACTGTATCTTTGTGTTGCAATAGCAAATGCCATGAACAAGTCACCTCTGCTGTCTGCATAGCCTGCCTGTACATTAAATAAACAACATGAATCTGTCAGCAGTTCACTACTCTTCTCAGAGATGATGACATAATTATTTCAAAGACAAAATGAAAACCATTAAAACATACAGTACCAGTCAAAAGTTTGGACACACCTAGTCACTTAAAATCAGATACCACCTGGTGCCTCTCCCCTGACAAATAGATGTCTGACTCAGTAGCATCAGTTGCCCTCTTTGTGAAGAACATGCAGATTGTTTTCTTCACATTGAGATGCAAACATGAGCCACTGAGCCACTTTATATCATGGACCATTACAGTAGTGAGTTCTTGTGCAGCTTGTTGTTTGCTCTTTGCATGCACATACAGTACCAGTCAAAAGTTTGGACACACCTACTCATTCAAGGGTTGTTCTTTATTTTTACTATTTTCTACTTTGTAGAATAATAGTGAAGACATCGGAAACTATGAAATAACACATATGGAACTCCTTCATGTAGTAACCAAAAAAGTGTTAAACAAATCAAAATATATTTTATATTATAGTAGCCACCCTTTGCCTTGATGACAGCTTTGCATACTCTAGGAATTCTCTAAACCAGCTTCACCTGGAATTATTTTCAAAACAGTCTTGAAGGAGTTCCCACATATGCTGAAGACTTGTTGGCTGCTTTTCCTTCACTCTGCGGTCCGACTCATCCCAAACCATCTCAATTTGGTTGAGATCGGGGGATTGTGGAGGCCATGTCATCTGATGCAGCACTCCATCACTCGCCTTCTTGTTGAAAAACAAATGATAGTCCCACTACACATAAACCAGATGCAAAGGTGTGTCGCTGCAGAATGCTGTGGTAGCCATGCTGGTTAAGTGTGCCTTGAATTCTAAATAAATCACAGATAGTGTCACCAGCAAAGCACCCCCACACCATCACACCTCCTCCTCCATGCTTCATGGTGGGAACCACACATGCAGAGGTTATCCGTTCACCTATGCTGCATCTCAAAAAGACACAGCGATTGGAACCAAAAATCTCAAATTTGGACTCATCAGACCAAAGGACAGATTTCCACAGGTCTAATGTGTTTCTTGGCCCAAGCAAGTGTCTTCTTCTTATTGGTGTCCTTTAGTAGTGGTTTATTTTCAGCAATTTGATCATGAAGGCCTGATTCACACAGTCTCCTCTGAACAGTTGATTTTGAGATGTGTCTGTTACTTGAACTCCGTGAAGCATATATTTGGGATGCAATTTCTGAGGCTGGTAACTCTAATGAACTTATCATCTGCAGCAGAAGTAACTCTGGGTCTTCATTTCTTGTGGCAGTCCTCATGAGAACCAGTTTCATCATAGCATTTGATGGTTTTTGTGACTGCACTTGAAGAAACTTTCAAAGTTCTTGAAGTTTTCCGCATTGACTGACCTTTATGTCTTAAAGTAATGATGGACTGTCATTTCTCTTTGCTTATTTGAGCTGTTCTTGCCATAATATGGACTTGGTCTTTTACCAAATAGGGCTATCTTCTGTATACCACCCCAGCCTTGTCACAACACAACTGATTGGCTCAAACGCATTAAGAAAGAAAGAAACTCCACAAATTAACTTTTAACAAGGAGCACCTGTTAATTGAAATGTTTTCCAAGTGACTACCTCATGATGATGGTTCAGAGAATGCCAAGAGTGTGAAAAGCTTTCTTCAATGCAAAGGGTGGTTATTTTGAAGAATCTCAAATATAAAACACTTTTTTGGTTACTACATGATTCCATTTGTGTTATTTCATAGTTTTGATATCTTCACTATTATTCTACAATGTAGAAAACAGTACAAGTAAAGAAAACCCCTGGAATGAGTAGGTGTCCAAACTTTTGACTGGTACTGTACATGACGAAACATCCCATTCCAGAACAGAGAATGGCAGTGATTGATTTATTATATACAATACTCTGTACAGTTTAGTCTGTACATGAAGAGTGATGGACTTTACAGAAATGGATGTTTATGGGAATGATGATTGATGTTTTTTCTTATAACCATAGAAGTGTGTCAATAATCACATGGAACTGAAAGCATGAACAAAGCCAAGGTCTAATCCTCAACAGTGTAGAACGGCACATAGTCCAAAGTGTACCAATGAGCTCCTTTGATGTCTGTATAAATCACAGAGGAAGAATGTTATCAACTCTACAACAATCAACATGCTGTAAACATACTATTGCACATGAAACGTCGGCATAAAAAAAAGACCTGCGTGGGAGTCAAGCCGCTCCTCCCTCTCTGCCGGGCAAATTGTTGAACCTGAAGGGCATTATTTGGGGTTTGTACTTTCCACAGGCAGTGGCTGTGACGTGCCTGACGTGCACAATATTGTGCAGGACATTTCCAAGGGATGCGTCAGGTTGTCGCCGGGCGAAGTCAGAGTCTGGTTGTTCTCTTGGAGTGGCCACATCTCCTGCAACGTCAATGAGGGGTGGTGAGCTGGGTGGCTGCTCATTAGTGGTCTCCTCTGCCTGTAGTTGGCCCACACCTGGAGGATGGTCTCTTTGAATGGCCGTGTGGTCAAGGTGTACAGGATGGGGTTGAGGGCACTGTTGATGGGCAGGATGAAGATCACCACCCAGGAGCTGATGGTTCCTATTCGGGAAGATGAAGATTACATTATTATCCATTTAATACATCAGCAACGGAAATTGATATTCTGCAATCCCATTCTCCTCGGTAGACATACACATAGGGCCTACATTTAGTCACGGATGGTAGAAAATGTGCCAAACTAAACTAGCCAGTCTGGCCAAATTTCACAAGGCACACATTTTTTTCCTGAAAGTTACCCAGGCTAGTTGAAATTATGTTCAGCAAGCCAGGCTGGCTTGTGCTCTAAATCCTTAAGTTCCATTCCTGTGTATAAAGTTCATGCATGGGAAGTAGGGTGAGGTGTGGTGGGTTGAGAAGAGACAATGATGGCTCGAAGATGTTCTGTGATGCTGGTCCATTTGTAAACATGCTTTGAGTACAACCACACATTTACATTTAGAGTACCCATCAGTCTGGAAGTGTGCTATTCAATTTACAACCATAAAAAAGGATTAATTATGGAACTAATCTGAATGATGTTATGTTACAAACTCCCTGCTGGAGACTCATAGCAAACCATCTCAGAGTCCTCTCAGAGACACAAACACTAACTTTCTAACCTTTGCACTAGGCACCCCTCACCCACTGGAACCTAGCAGGCCAGGCTATGGGTTATAATGTCATAAACTGTCTTCACACCTAGGGCCTTGGCCACTGATTGGTTGACAGGGCAGTTGCTAGGGGGCCACACATCTGCTCCTCTTTCTGACTCTCCAGGTCACACACTTTCCAGTCTCTTTCAAGCAGTCACAGAGAAGGCAGCAAGCTCATCTCTGTCCTGCACAACAACTGGACTCATTCATATCTCTGGACATGAGGCATATCTCTGGACATGAGGCATATCTCTGGACATGAGGCATATCTCTGGACATGAGGCATATCTCTGGACATTGAGGCATTATCTGGACATGAGCATATCTCTGGACATGAGGCATATCTCTGACATGAGCATATCTCTGACATGAGGCATATCTCTGGACATGTGGCATATCTCTGGACATGTGGGATTGCGTGCATGTTTAAAGTTAGTTGTGTATTTGTGTATATTACTGCTAGTTGTTCAGCAGTATATCAGCTTATATTTCTATACAGTCCTTTATCATTTATTACTGCTTTATTCTTCAAGATTCTGTATCTGTGCATTCTTGCCCTGGTGTGTTCATTCGGTATGTGTATATTCATTGCCTCTGTTTCTCCTGTTACAGAACCACTACCATTCCACTACCTTTCTAAATGTCCATTGCATGTCCATTTCATTCCTGTGTGTGTCAATAAAGTATACCATGTGTGTAACTCTGAGGTTGCCTTATTCCCCTCTGACCGGTGGAGGTGCTAGCAGGTCACAGATTGGCCCAAATGGAAAGTTGCTCTCTTTCATGCAAGTATAATATCTGTAAAAGAGACTGATTGAAATACTTATCTTTGATGTAAGATGGCACTGCACAGTAGCCTACATATTGTATGTTTTATAGCCTACAAATTGACCTTGTCTGTTTGATACAATGTTAGGGTTTCCAAATAAAATGTTTGAAATGATAAAAGTAGTCACAGATTATGACAGTACTGAAACTCCTACCTGGAATCTCCACCTGCAACAGTGATAGAATCTTGAGAACAAAGATGGGTATCCAGCAAAGGGAGTCTGTGATGACGATGGAAAAGAACCTCTTGGCTATGGTCACCTCGTTCTTGATATGGTTACTATATTTAGTCGTCTGTGTCCCTGTCCTCTGGATGTTGTAGAACATACTCCCATAAGACAATACGATTATGAGGAACGCTACCAGGTTCAGGCCTGTTGAGGAAATAACATTCACTGTGAGCTCCTTTGAACTCCTTGTAATCATACAAAGTAAAATTGTTAAAATACTTTAACTTTCAGAACAATTCAAACAATTATTGCAGTTAGCAGATAATAAGAAAAGACAAACAATATTTACCTGGCTTAAAGAGAAGGAATATAATATATATTGTTTACAGGAAACTCATTCAACAATTTTAGATTAAGTTGTGTGAAAAAAGGACTGGGTGGGGTTGAAATATACTTCTCCCATGGGCAAAGAAAAACTCAAAAGGGTTGATGATATTAATTAACAGTAATTTTGATCTGAATGTACAAATTGTCCAAACAGATCTGCAAGGTAGATGGATGATTTTAAATATGTTATTGGACCATAAACAGATATGGCTCATTAACCTTTACGGACCAAATAATGATGATCCACGTTTCTTTGAAAATATATATAATAAATGATCAACCCTACAAGCAATACAAGACTCTATTATTATGTTGGGAGATTATAATACTGTTTTAAATACCTCTATGGACCGTAAAAGGAAATCACACTACAAACTCACCTTCATGGAAATCCCGAATGTCATGGATATATTGGACCTAGTGGATATATGGAGGCTTAAATATCCTGACCTAGTGAGATAAACTAGTGAGATAAATGGCCGAAGCTCATACAAGCTAGTCGTCTTGACTACTTTATGTCATTCTTCTTTGCACCAAAAATGTAAAAAGTGTTGATAGGGGACAGAATGCGGTCGGACCATCAGATAATTGGCATATACATTACTCTTACTGAATTTTCACATGGGCGAGGATATTGGAAATTTAATAAAAGCCTATTGGATGATAACTTGTTTTTAACTATGACAGAGGAATTTTAACTGAGTTTTTCTGACATAACATAGGTACAGCAGATCCCGTTATAGTATGGGACACTTTTAAATGTGCCTTTTGAGGCCATGCAATTCAGTACTCAGCTCTAAAACAAAAGCAATTTAGGTAAAAAATGAGTCCATTTTAACAAAGGAAATAGAAGGTCTAACAGAATAGATACAGTCAATAGCAATACAAACTGTACCATAAAGGCTCAGAATAAGTTAGAGGAAAAACAAAAATAAATGGAGGAACTTATTCAAGAAAGGTGAAGTGTAATGTATTATAAAAATCAAGCACACTAGATAGAATATGGGGAAAAAGGCACCAACTTCTTTTTTAATCTAGAAACATAGAAATGCTACCAAAAATAATTTTCTGAAACTTGTTACAAATGATGGAGTCACCCATGATTGACCAAATTATATTTTGAAAGAGGAAACAAAGTCCTTTAGCATATGTTTTCATTTCAGTCTCCTCCATCTCCTCTAACCGAAGCTAATTGTATGGATTTTTTTCTATTAATGATGTAAAATTAACAGCTGTACAGAAAGACTCATGTGAAGGCGAAAAGTCCGGGAATACTCCAGGGCTGGATGGCATACCAGTTGAGGTATACCAAACATTTTTTTGATATACTCAGAGGACTGTTATTAGCATGTTTTAACCACTCCTATGTGAATGGTAGATTATCGGACACTCAACAAGAAGGTCTGATTTCATTATTACGGAAACAGGATACAAGTGGTAAATATAAACATGCTGTACATTTAAAAATATTGGAGTGTTTTGATGTAAAAATTCCAGCAAAAATATATAGCACAAGAATTAAGAAGGTATTGTCGGATATTATTCATTCTAATCAGACAGGTTTTTTACATGGACGATACATTGGAGATAATATAAGACAAGTAATGGACACAATAGAATAGTATGAAAAATTTGGGAACCAGGCCTGCTATTCATAGCTGACTTTGAAAAGGCTTTTGATAAAGTACGACTGGAGTTGACATAATTGCCTGGAACTTTTATTTATTTTATTTAATAAAGGTTAAATAAATAAAGAATATTTGGAGAATTTCTTTTAAAATGGGTGAAAGTCATGTATAGTAACCCTAGGTAAAAAATAGTAAATATTGGTGTCACGCCCTGACCTTAGTTATCTATGTTTTCTTTATTATTTTGGTTAGGTCAGGGTGTGACGAGGGGGGGGTATGCGTTTTTGTATGTCTAGGGTTTTTGATCGGGTTCATGTCGTATTATGTAGTCTATGGTGGCCTGAATTGGTTCCCAATCAGAGGAGTGTTTATCGTTGTGTCTCTGATTGGGATCATATTTAGGTTGCATTTTCCTTTTGGTTTTGTGGGTTTCGTCTATGTGTAGTTGCCTGTCAGCACTCTTTGTTAGCTTACGGTTCGTTTGTTGTTTTGTTTAGTTTTGTTAGTGTTCATTTCTTAATAAAAAAGAATGTACCATACCACGCTGCGCCTTGGTCTCCTCCCTACGACGGCCGTGACAATTGGCTACTTCTCAGAAAGTTGTAAAAAATCAAATCAAATTTATTAGTCACATAACACATGGTAGCAGATGTTAATGCGAGTGTAGCGAAATGCTGGTGCTTCTAGTTCGACAATGCAGTAATAACCAACAAGTAATCTAACCTAACAATTCCACAATACTACCTTATACACCACACAGTGTAAGGGTAAAGAATATGTACATAAAGTAATGAATGAGTGGTGGTACAGAACGCATGGCAAGATGCAGTAGATGGTATAGAGTATGGTATATACATAGAGATGAGTCCTGTAGGGTATGTAAACATAAAGTGGCATAGTTAAAAGTGGCTAGTGTTACATGTATTACATAAGATGGCAAGATGCTAGATGATATAGATGTACAGTATAACATTGAGATGGGTAATGTAGGGTATGTAAACATTATATTAAGTGCATTTGTTTAAAGTGGCTAGTGTACATTTTACATAATTTCCATCAATGATTTTTAAAGTGGCTGGAGTTGAGCAGTATGTTGGCAGCGGCCGCTAAATTGAGTGGTGGCGTGTTACAGTCTGATGGCCTTGAGATAGAAGTGTTTTTCAGTCTCTCGGTCCTGGCTTTGATGCCCTGAGAACTCGCTTCTGGATGATAGCGGGGTGACAGGCAGTGGCTTGGGTGGTTGTTTGCCTGATGATCGTTTAGGGCTTCTGTGACCTCGGGTGTGGTGTCCTGGAGGGCAGGATTTGCCCCGGTGGTGCTTGCAGACCATACCCTCGGGAGAGCCTTACGGTTGTGGCGGAGCAGTTCCGTCAGGCGGTGATACAGCCGACAGGATGCTCTCGATGTGCATTACGTTAAAGTTTGTGAGTGCTTTTGTGGACAAGCCGAGTCTTCGCGCTCCTGAGGTTGAAGAGGCTGTTGCGCTTTCAAAGCGCTGTCTGTGTGGGTGGACCAATTCAATTTGTCGCGTGATGTGTACACCGAGGAATTAAAAACTTCCACCTTCTCCACTATGACCCGTCGATGTGGATAGGGGGTGCTCCTCTGCTGTTTCCTGAAGTCCACTCAATCTCCTTTGTTTTGTTGCTGTGAGTGTGAGGTTTTTTCCTGACACCACACTCCGAGGGCCTCACCTCCTCCCTGTAGGCCGTTGTCGTTGTGGTAATCAAGCTACACTGTAGTGCATCCGCAAACTTGATGATTGAGTTGGAGGCGTGCATGGCCACGCAGTCGTGGGTAACAGGGAGTTACAGGAGAGGGTCTCAGAACGCACCCTGTGGGCCCAGTGTTGAGGATCAGCGGGGTTGGAGAGTTGTTACTACCTCAAAGCTGGGCGGCCCGTCAGGAAGTCCAGGACCCAGTTGTTAAACTGTCAAGAGGAGTAAAGCAAGGTTGTCCACTATCGGCATATCTATTTATTATGGACATCGAAATGTTAGCTATTAAAATCAAGATCCAACAATAATATCAAGGGGTTAGAAATCCAGGGCTTAAAAACAAAGGTGTAGAGAGCTCCCGAGTTGCGCAGTGATCTAAAGCACTGCGTTGCAGTGCTAGCTGTGCCACAAGAGATCCTGGTTTGAGTCCAGGCTCTGTTGCAGCCGACCGTGACCGGTAGACCCATGGGGCGGCGCACAATTGGCACCGCGTCGTCCAGGTTAGGGGAGGGTTTGGCCGGCAGGGATGTCCTTGTCCCATTGCGCTCTAGCGACTCCTGTGGCGGGCCGGGTGCATGCATGCTGACACAGTCGCCAGGTGTATGGTGTTTCCTCCGACACATTGGTGTGGCTGGCTTCCGGCTTAAGCAGGCATTGTGTCAAGAAGCAGTGCGGCTTGGTTGGGTCATGTTTCGGAGGACGCATGGCTCTCAACCTTCGACTCTCCGTATGGGAGCTGCAGCAATGAGACAAGACTAACTACCAATTGGATACGATGAAATTGGAGAGAAAAAGGGGTGCTTTTTAAAAATAAAAATATATAAATTAAACAAAGGTGTTATTGTACAGTGATGATTCATGTTTTCTTTTAAATACACAATTTGGATCCCTCCACAGCCTCATAGAGAATCTAGATACTTTTTCTAACCTCTCTGGAGGTTACAACCAAATTATGATAAATGTACTATATTACATTTTGGATCACTAAAAAATTCAACTATTACATTACCATGTAGTTTACCAATAAAATGGTCTGATGTTGATGTGGACATACTCGGTATACATATCCCGAAAGAAGTAATTGATCTCACTCCAATAAATGTTTATAGAAAGTTAGCAAAAATAGATAAGATCTTGCTACCATGGAAAGGAAAATACCTGTCTATTTGTGGAAAAATCACCCTGATTAACTCTTTAGTCATATCACAGTTTACCTATTTGCTTATGGTCTTGCCTACACCTAGTGAACAGTTATTTAAATTATATGAGACAAACAATATTCCATTTTATTAGGAACTGCAAGCCAGACAAAATTAAACGGGCCTATTTATATAATGAATATGAATTCGGGGGGGCAGAAATGATTAAATATTAGAGCATTAGACGTCTCACTAAAGGCTTCAGTCATACAAAAGTTATACTTAAATCCGAACTGGTTCTCATGCAAATTAATAAGAATGTCTCACCCCATGTTCAAGACTGGCCTTTTCCCCTTTATTCAGATTACAACCTCGCACTTTCAGTTATTTGAAAAGCAAATCATCTCCCAAATATCGCAATTTTTAAAACATGCCATAGAAAGTTGGTTGCTATTTCAATTTAATCCACCAGAAAAAAAACAGAAGAAATAATACAACAAATATTGTGGTTAAACTCAAATATACTAATAGTTATATAAACAATATTTTTTTATTCAATAAAAAGGTATAATCTTTGTAAACGCATGGAGATATGTCACACATGCAGCTAACAAAAATATATGGAAATGTCTGCTCTACCCGAAATTACAACCAACTAATTGCAGCATTACAGCAAAAAATGGAAGAGGAAAGTCGAAGGGGAAAAATAGGGAACTTGTCTGTCAGCCCTGCATTAAAGACCATAATTGGTTAAAGAAAATTGTGATAAATAAAAAAGTATACCAGTTTCATTTAAGGACCAAAAATGGACAGCTGTGCCATATAGATTGCAAAATAGTTGGGAAGAGATTTGAGGTTCGGATTCCATGGCACATGGTTTATGAACTGATACGCAAAACGAAGCCAGATTCAAAACTTTAATGATTATACAAAATTCTTGCAACCAATAAAATGTTATATATACGGGCGATACGACCGTCCCCGCTCTGCAGATTTTGCTGCAAAGAGACAGAATCATTAGATCATTAGTTTTGGTACTGTGAATATGTAGCTTGTTTTTGGTCACAGGTCCAGGAATGGCTGAAGAATTGCAACATCAAGTGTATTTTTAAATTACAATCTGTAGAAATTATGAGAATAGAAAGGTTCAGTACTTTTGTGAAACATCACAGCACAGTTGAAAAATATATGGCAAATAGAAATCCCATATGGATGGTGTTAAGAGATAAATGGGAGGGGTTGAATGGAGTTGAAGGTTGGGAAAAATAACAACAACAAGATACCTAATGTAAAACATACTGTGTCCATAAAACGTATATAGGTTCATAACATTTGTGACAGAAATAGATGGTAAAGGTTGAGGTTACAGGAAGGACAAGAGTAAAAAATAAAAAATAAAAAAATTGAACTGTAAGATAGACTGTGCCCGTAAAGTGTATATAGTATATAAATTGGAAGAAGAAGCCTAAGCATTTTTGTTCACTAGTTTACTACATTTACGGGAGGGGTGGTAGGGTTAGAAAGTAATAAAGGAACATATATATATTTTTAAAGATGTGTATATATACAGTTGAAGTTGGAAGTTTACATACACCTTAGCCAAATACATTTAAACTCAGTTTTTAACAATTCCTGACATTTAATCCTTGTAAAAATTCCCTGTTTTTGGTCAGTTAGGATCACCACTTTATTTGTGTGAAATGTGAAATGTCAGAATAATAGTAGAGAGAATGATTTATTTCAGCCTTTTTCTTTTTCATCACATTGCCAGTGGGTCAGAAGTTTACATACACTCAATTAGTATTTGGTAGCATTGCCTTTAAAGTGTTTAACTTGGGTCAAATGTTTTGGGTAGCCTTCCACAAGCTTCCCACAAAAGTTTGGGTCAATTTTGGCCCATTCCTCCTGACAGAGCTGGTGTAACTGAGTCAGGCTTGTCGGCCTCCTTGCTCTTTTTCAGTTCTGCACACACATTTTCTATAGGATTGAGGTCAGGGCTTTGTAATAGCCACTCCAATACCTTGACTTTGTTGTCGTTGAGCCAATTTGCCACAACTTTGGAAGTAAGCTTGGGGTCATTGTCAATTCGGAAGACCCATTTGCGACCAAGATTTAACTTACTGACTAATGTCTTGAGATGTTGCTTCAACATATCCACATCATTTTCCATCCTCATGATGCCATCTATTTTGTGAAGTGCACCAGTCCCTCCTGCAGCAAACCACCCCCACAACATGATGCTGCCACCCCCGTGCTTCACGGTTGGGATGGTGTTCTTTGGCTTCCAACCCTCCCCCTTTTTCCTCCAAACATAACGATGGTCATTATGGCCAAACAGTTCTATTTTTGTTTCATCAGACAAGAGCGTACTTTCCAAAAAGTATGCAGTCTTGATTTTTTTTTCTCATTGTCTGTCATAGTTGAAGTGTACCTATGATGAAAATTACAGGCCTCTCTCATCTTTTTAAGTGGGAGAACTTGCACAATTGGAGGCTGACTAAATACTTTTTTGCCCCACTGTATAAGTGAAATAGTCTGTCTGTAAACAATTGTTGGAAAATTTACTTGTGTCATACAAAGTAGATGTCCTAACCGACTTGCCAAAACCATAGTTTGTTAACAAGAAATGTGTGGAGAGGTTAAAAAACGAGTTTTAATGATTCCAATGTATGTAATGTATGTAAACTTCCGACTTCAACTGTATGTATGTATGTATGTATGTATGTATGTATGTATGTGTATATATGTATATGTATGTACAGTCGTGGCCAAAAGTTTTGAGAATGACACAAATGTTAATTTTCACAGTCTGCTGCCTCAGTTTGTATGATGGCAATTTGCATATACTACAGAATGTTATGAAGAGTGATCAGATTAATTGCAATTAATTGCAAAGTCACTCTTTGCCATGCAAATGAACTGAATCCCCCCAAAACGTTTCCACTGCATTTCAGCCCTGCCAGAAAAGTACCAGCTGACATCATGTCAGTGATTCTCTCGTTAACACAGGTGTGAGTGTTGACGAGGACAAGGCTGGAGATCACTCTGTCATGCTGATTGAGTTCGAATAACAGACTGGAAGCTTCAAAAGGAGGGTGGTGCTTGGAATCATTGTTCTTTCTCTGTCAACCATGGTTACCTGCAAGGAAACACGTGCCGTCTTCATTGCTTTGCACAAAAGGGCTTCGCAGGCAAGGATATTGCTGACAGTAAGATTGCACCTAAATCGACCATTTATTCTATCATCAAGAACTTCAAGGAGAGCAGTTCAATTGTTGTGAAGAAGGCTTCAGGGCGCCCAAGAAAGTCCAGAAAGTGCCAGGACCGTCTCCTAAAGTTGATTCAGCTGCGGGATCGGGGCACCACCAGTACAGAGCTTGCTCAGGAATGGCAGCAGGCAGGTGTGAGTGCATCTGCATGCACAGTGAAGCGAAGACTTTTGGAGGATGGCCTGGTGTCAAGAAGGGCAGCAAAGAAGCCACTTCTCTCCAGGAAAAACATCAGGGACAGACTGATATTCTACAAAAGGTACAGGGATTGGACTGCTGAGGACTGGGGTAAAGTCATTTTCTCTGATGAATCCCCTTTCCGATTGTTTGGGGCATATCCGGAAAACATCTTGTCCATGAATATAGAATGGTACCAAAACATCCTCCGAGAGCAACTTCTCCCAACCATCCAGGAACAGTTTGGTGACGAACAATGCCTTTTCCAGCATGATGGAGCACCTTGCCATAAGGCAAACGTGATAACTAAGTGGCTCGGGGAACAAAACATCGATATTTTGGGTCCATGGCCAGGAAACTCCCCAGACCTTAATCCCATTGAGAACTTGTGGTCAATCCTCAAGAGGCAGGTGGACAAACAAAACCCCACAAATTCTGACAAACTCCAAGCATTGATTATGCAAGAATGGGCTGCCATCAATCAGGATGTGGCCCAGAAGTTAATTGACAGCATGCCAGGGCGGATTGCAGAGGTCTTGAAAAAGCTTTGCTTCAACTTCATGTAATTGAAATGCTTGTAATTATACTTCAGTATTCCATAGTAACATCTGACAAAAATATCTAAAGACACTGAAGCAGCAAACTTTGTGGAAATTAATATTTATGTCATTCTCAAAACTTTTTGCCCCACTGTATATATATATATACATATATGTATATATACAGTACCAGTCAAAAGTTTGGACACAGCTACTCATTCCAGAATTATTCATATTTTTACTATTTTCTAATTGGAGAATATTAGTGAAGACATCAAAATGATGAAATAACACATATAGAATCACGTAGTAACCAAAAAAGTGTTAAACAAATCAAAATATATTTTATATCTGAGATTCTTCAAAGTATCCACCCTTTGCCCTGATAGTAATTAAAAATAGTAAAAATAGAGAAAAACCCTTGAATGAGTAGGTGTGTCCAAACTTTTGACTCGGAATGTTTATATTTGCAAAAAATATATATGGGGGATTGGAAGTGATGTAGACAATGACATTGGTGGATGCTACAATCTATCTGACATATTAAAGCTGATCTACCCCCTCCATTTAAAAAATATATAAATAATTAAATAAAAAACTATTATTACAGTTCGACACACATGGGACAAAGGCCTGTGTGACAACTTTCATGAGCCAAAATCAAATTGTTTTAGGGGCCCAATGTGGTACTGCCTTTGTAACAGATAACGAGATACATTATAGAAAAGCACTTATATAGAAACCTTCAGCGATTATGGAAATATGTCTTCTGTTCTCAACCCCATGAGAGTATGTACCCCTCATTGAGAGGCTGAAAGCGCAACATTACCACCCACAGTGTAGCAACCCTAGAGCAATTCGCTCAAGGGAACAATGGAAGTAAACATGGTAGTTGGGATTCTGACAACAGCAATCTTCTTGTTGCCAGTTCTTTTACCAGACTTGGGATTTGAACCAGGCAGCAACCCTCCGGCTACTAGCATGCCTCTTTAAGCTCTGGGCTAATAAGTGAGCCTCATGATTTTAAAATGGAAGCTACAATTAATAAGCAGCACTTGGAAATATATAGAAATAGGCCATCTTCCTGTCAGTGACATTGGAACAATGCTCATGTCAGAGTGGCATTGGAACAATTCTAATTTCAAACTGATATTGGAAATGGACAATACTCATTTCAGAATGACATTTACATTTTGACCTTGACAGTGACATTAAGTTAGATAAGACACCCACCCAGGAAAATGACGATGGAGTACACCTGCGCCCCTGTCGTCTCGGGCTGCTCCGAGTGTAACGGAAAACACACGCCGTTGGTACCGTAGAAGTTCCGGAACAATCCTTTGAAGACCAGGGGGAGGAAGGCGATGACGAAGCCAATAAACCAGATGCTGAGGAGAATGGAGACGGTGCGCCGGCGGCCCGGGGTTAGATACCGGAAGGGGTAGACGATACAGATGTACTTCTCCAGGGTGAGGTAGGTGAGCAGCAGGACGGAGACCTCAGTGGAGAGCATGGCGAGGGAGCCGATCACCTGACACTGGACGCTGTCCATCCAGGCCTGGGCGTGGCGGTTGTACTCGCCGCGGAACTTTAGATCATAGGCGCCGATCATGAAGAGGTAGACTCCCATCAGGCCATCGGCACCTGGGTGGTGGAAGTGGGTTGCAACAGTAATTACTATGATCCAATTGAACTCAGTGTATGGATTGATTCTGCTGGACTTTTTACAGTGAAATAGATCCCTAACGTCGTAGTTCGGTTACCTGTGCACTACTTTTCAATCTATCTCCTTGGTTAAAGGGACATCTCACTCCATAGTCAATCAATTCTACTGTCATTTGGGAGTCATAAAGTGCAGAAAAGAGTTACTGTAGAGTTACATCAATGCAAACTTCTGTAATTTAATGGGCCAAGCTTTTAGTCACAGTAGTATGCCTTCAGAGCATCTACAAGTGGAATATAGGCACAGCTCAACTTCAAGACACTTCTGAGGTATAAATTTGACGGACAAATTGATTTCAGAGTGAATCTGTTCAGGATTAATAGCAGTGTCATGTACAAACTGATATGTTATAATCAGCAATGACAAACTTCTGGTAATATATTAACTTTATCTTACACAAACTTTGAAGTCTATTTGACTCTGCTGAGATGTCCCCTTTTTCAGTAAGCCATTCATTAACATAGAGATGAAATATTTGTGCAACAAAATCAAACTAAAATTTAAATCGAACTGAAATTTCAGACGTAAATGAAATACATCATTTTGGTCCAAGATGAATTTATCTGGCTGGTGTTTGACTTTGGCCACGGTGATGCCAAAACAGACAACATCTTTACCGCTCACACTTCCCCTCAGTAAATGACACTAGGCTCTGTCTAATACAACATTCAGTGACTCATTGTATAACATAGCGCTAGACCATGTAATTGCACTTCCTTTGATATGAAAAGGTACCAAATGTGCATGTCAAAAGCATTTTTCATCTGACACGTTACAGTGTGAAGCATGGTGGATTGCCAAACCCATTCTGATCTTCACAGGGATAAGTCCTAAACATATACTGTCTATCTAGTTAAATTGAACAGAAAGGTGTGTCTTACAGTGCAGGGCACAGAGACAAGTCAGGTAATCTAGCTATCCCACTGACTTCCAAGGGACTAAGACATTAATATGTCTCTCATTCTCTGCATCACGGTATCTGAGACAAATCTAGTTTAATTGAGCAAAAATGTGGGCCTGACTTTGTAGCAAAGGCATAAAGACATGAAATGTAGCCATGTAATGTTGACTCCCTCTGACTCCTAGGGTAGTACAACATTAACGTACTAATGGTTCAGTGGTGGTTACTGCGATTGTCGACAGTTCAATAATTAAATAAACCTGCATATTAAAGCTAAAGACCCCAATTCAATAGTTTGCGGATCAAGGAAACCTGCACTGAGGGTTCACTAAGAATGTTCTCTCTGTATCTGTGATGTTCACATTTTAAATCGACACACCCCGGAAGTTGTCCCTCTCTTGGACATTGGAGCCAAACCTCAACTTCCCTTAAGATACAGAGTAAACATTCTAAATGAAATTGAAACCTCACCTTCCTTTATGATACAGAGTAAACATTCTGAATGAAGCTGAAACCTCACCTTCCCTTACGATACAGAGTAAACATTCTGAATGAAGCTGAAACCTCACCTTCCCTTATGATACAGAGTAAACATTCTGAATGAAGCTGAAACCTCACCTTCCTTTATGATACAGAGTAAACATTCTGAATGAAGCTGCAGTAAGGTTTTCCTTTATCTGAAATCAATTGACTGGAGGCCTTAATTGAAAGATCTGAAAGCTGTTTCTTACAACACAAGGAGATTATACACATGGCATGGAGCTTGTTCTCCGATCGGATGTAGGAGCGCATGCAGATGACAAAGATGTTGCCGAAGCACGTGGTGGCCGACACCACCCAGACGAAGACCCTCAGGACGATGTTGGCCAGGAGGTCCTCGAAGGAGGAGATACCATCCGTGTTGGGCTTGCAGCTGCGCACATGAGGGGCGTACCCACAGTACTGGAACTTCTTAAAGTAACTAAACACAACAGGAGATAAAATCAATGAACAGGATGAAAGAGGGAGACTGTCCAAAAACAATCCCTAGCCCCTAGGCTCTACCCCTAGCCTCTAGTCTCTTACCCTAGACTATAGCCTCTAGGCCACTCTCTAGCCCCTAGTCTTTAGCCCCAACCCCTAGCCTCTAAGCAGTTCATGATCTTTAATAAATGGACAGGTATAAGCAACATGGGAGTTCTCTACTTTGAGCTTTAATATGCTAGGTGGCATTTCTGCCACATTACTTACAACCACACATGTAGAATCTTAATTTGAGCCAGTTTGCTACAGCAGAAAAATTACCCTGCAGCAACAGGAAATGTGAATTATTATGTGGATTATTGGACATTTTTGAAGGGGTTGATACATTTTCCATAACAGAAAATCAAGTCTGAAATGTCAAAGTGGAAATTATAAACTTCAGAAGCATTTTTTAAACCCAAAATGCACTACAAGTTTTACATTTCCTGCATTGCAGGTAAGTTCTCCTTTGACAGGGTGATCAAATTAAGATCCTACATCTGTAGCATGTCCTTTGTGATCTACACATGCGTAGAGTGTAGCAGTTAGGGATGGTTTCAGGGCCCCTATCAGGATAGGGGATAGTGCACATCCAAAGGTTGCACAGAAGCTGGCCAAAAAAGTATGTGATACAAAGTTGTGCAGCATATGGCGGGAGTATTACGTTTTCAGTGAATCTCAGAATGGACCTGTGTTTTGTGTTCTGGGATGACCTTACTCAAAAGTATATACAGTGCCTTCAGAAAGTAATCACACCCCACAGTTGAGCTCATTCAGTCTAGCTGATTGGCTATTATTTTTGCCTATTATTTTATACTTTTTTATCAAGGGAGGCCAAATGCTCGTTGGCTTCCCTTGCATTCAATGCTATGCTAACAATGTCAAAGTTTTTTGACCAGACAGCATCAGATAGATGGTCTACACATACAGAGACAGAGGGGTGCTGTTTCACTCACTCGGATGCTTTCTCCGGTGAGATACAATCAGCCTCTTGTGAAATGAAGGAAAATTATGAAACAGAGAGAGACAAAATTTACATCATTATTCTTTAATATACACTGCTCAAAAAAATAAAGGGAACACTTAAACAACACAATGTAACTCCAAGTCAATCACACTTCTGTGAAATCAAACTGTCCACTTAGGAAGCAACACTGATTGACAATAAATGTCACATGCTGTTGTGCAAATGGAATAGACAACAGGTGGAAATTATAGGCAATTAGCAAGACACCCCCAATAAAGGAGTGGTTCTGCAGGTGTACCAACCAGACCACTCTCAGTTCCTATGCTTCCTGGCTGATGTTTTGTCACTTTGAATGCTGGCGGTGCTTTCACTCTAGTGTAGCATGAAGACGGAGTCTACAACCCACACAAGTGGATCAGGTAGTGCAGCTCATCCAGGATGGCACATCAATGCGAGCTGTGACAAGAAGGTTTGCTGTGTCTGTCAGCGTAGTGTCCAGAGCATGGAGGCGCTACCAGGAGACAGGCAGTACATCAGGAGACGTGGAGGAGGCCGTAGGAGGGCAACAACCAGCAGCAGGACCGCTACCTCCGCTTTGTGCAAGGAGGAGCACTGCCAGAGCCCTGCAAAATGACCTCCAGCAGACCACAAATGTGCATGTGTCTGCTCAAACGGTCAGAAACAGACTCCATGAGGGTGGTATGAGGGCCCGACGTCCACAGGTGGGTTGTGCTTACAGCCCAACACCGTGCAGGACGTTTGGCATTGCTAGAGAACACCAAGATTGGCAAATTCGCCACTGGCGCCCTGTGCTCTTCACAGATGAAAGCAGGTTCACTGAGCACATGTAACAGACGTGACAGAGTCTGGAGACGCCGTGGAAACGTTCTGCTGCCGCTGCAACATCCTCCAGCATGACCGGTTTGCGGTGGGTCAGTCATGGGTTGGGGTGGCATTTCTTTGGGGGCCGCACAGCCCTCCATGTGCTCGCCAAGGTAGCCTGACTGCCATTAGGTACCGAATGAGATCCTCAGACCCTTGTGAGACCATATGCTGGTGCGGTTGGCCTGGGTTCCTCCTAATGCAAGACAATGCTAGACCTCATGTGCGCTGGAGTGTGTCAGCAGTTCCTGCAAGAGGAAGGCATTGATGCTATGGACTGGCCCGCCCGTTCCCCAGACCTGAATCCAATTGAGCACATCTGGGACATCATGTCTTGCTCCATCCACCAACGCCACGTTGCACCACAGACTGTCCAGGAGTTGGCGGATGCTTTAGTCCAGGTCTGGGAGGAGATCCCTCAGGAGACCATCCGCCACCTCATCAGGAGCATGCCCAGGCGTTGTAGGGAGGTCATACAGGCACGTGGAGGCCACACACACTACTGAGCCTCATTTTGACTTGTTTTAAGGACATTACATCAAAGTTGGATCAGCCTGTAGTGTGGTTTTCCAMTTTAATTTTGAGTGTGACTCCAAATCCAGACCTCCATGGTTTGATAAATTTGATTTCCATTGATAATTTTTGTGTGATGTTGTTGTCAGCACATTCAACTATGTAAAGAAAAAAGTATTTAATAAGAATATTTCATTCATTCAGATCTAGGATGTGTTATTTTAGTGTTCCCTTTATTTTCTTGAGCAGTGTATTTCAAAAAATGTTGATTGGTTAATTTTTGGGGGAGGCGTCCCTCTGCATCCACTGTTTTCAGTATTACTTCAGTGCCTTGATGCAAACAGGATGCATGCTTTGGAAAAAAATGTAGTCTGTACAGGCTTCCTTCTTTTCACTCTGTCAATTAGGTTAGTATTGTTGAGTAACTACAATGTTGTTGATCCATCCTCAGTTTTCTGCTATCACAGGCATTAAACTCTAACTTTTTTAAAGTTACCATTGGCCTCATGTTTCCCTCCTCTCCAGCAACTGAGTTAGGAAGGACACCTGTATCTTTGTTTTGACTGGGTTTATTAATACACCATTCAAAGTGGAATTAATACATTTACCATGCTCATAGGAATATTTAATGTCTGCTATTTTTATTTTTACCCATCTTCCAATAGGTGCCCTTCTTTACGAGGCATTGGAAAACCTCCCTGGTCTTTGTGGTTGAATCTGTGTTTGAAATTCACTGCTCGACTGATGGACTTTACAGATAATTGTATGTGTGGGATACAGAGATGAGGTAGTCATTCAAAAACCATGTTAAACACTATTATTGCACACAGAGTGAGTCCATGAAACTTATTATGTGACTTGTTAAGCACATTTTTACTTCTGAACTTATTTAGGCTTGACATACAGTAACTAAGGGGTTGAATACATTTCAGCTTTTCATTACATGACATTTTTTTAAAAATACTTTTAAATTCAGGCTGTAAAAACAAAATCCTGAAAGTCAATGGGTGTGAATACTTTCTGAAAGCATTGTATGTGATGTAATGCACAGCTTGGGATCATACAGTTGGGAGTGGACATTCATGGGTCATTGTCCTGTTGAAAAATAAATGATAGTCCCACTAAGCGCAAATCAGATCGCTCCAGAATGCTGTGGTAGCCATGCTGGTTAAGTGTGCCTTGAATTGTAAATAAGTCACTGACAGTGTCATCAGCAAAGCACCCCCAAAACATCACACCTGCTCCTATATGCTTCACGTTGGGAACCACACATGTGGAGATCATCCGTTCACCTACTCTGCATCTCACAAAGACACGCCGGTTTTTTATTTTTTATTTTACCTTTATTTAACCAGGTAGGCTAGTTGAGAACAAGTTCTCATTTGCAACTGCGACCTGGCCAAGATAAAGCATAGCAGTGTGAACAGACAACACAGAGTTACACATGGAGTAAACAATAAACAAGTCAATAACATGGTAGAAAAAAAAGAGAATCTATATACAATGTGTGCAAAAGGCATGAGGTAGGCAATAAATCGAATAATTAAATAGCAAGATTAACACTGGAGTGATAAATCATCAGATGATCATGTGCAAGAAGAGATACTGGTGTGCAAAAGAGCAGAAAAGTAAATAAATAAAGCAGTATGGGGGTGAGGTAGGTAAATTGGGTGGTAGTTTACAGATGGACTATGTACAGCTGCAGCGATCGGTTATCTGCTCGGAAGCAGATTTTTAAAGTTGTTGAGGGAGATAAAAGTCTCCAACTCAGAGATTTTTGCAATTCGTTCCAGTCGGCAGCAGCGAGAACTGGAAGGAAAGGCGTCCAAATGGGTTTTGGCTTTAGGGATGATCAGTGAGATACACCTGCTGGAGCGCGTGGGGTAGCCATCGTGACCAGTGAACTGAGATAAGGCGGCACTTTACCTAGCATAGCCTTGTAGATGACCTGGAGCCAGTGGGTCTGACGACGACATGTAGCGAGGGCCAGCCGACTAGGGCATACAGGTCGCAGTGGTGGGTCGTATAAGGTGCTTTAGTAACAAAACGAATGGCACTGTGATAAACTGCATCCAGTTTGCTGAGTAGAGTATTGGAAGCTATTTTGTAGATGATATCGCCGAAGTCGAGGATCGGTAGGATAGTCAGTTTTACTAGGGTAAGTTTGGCGGCGTGAGTGAGGAGGCTTTGTTGCGGAATAGAAAGCCGATTCTTGCTTTGATTTTGGATTGGAGATGTTTGATATGAGTCTGGAAGGAGAGTTGCAGTCTAGCCAGACACTAGGTACTTATAGATGTCCACATATTCTAGGTCGGAACCGTCCAGGGTGGTGATGCTAGTGGGCGTGCGGGTGCAGGCAGCGAACGGTTGAAAGCATGCATTTGGTTTACTAGCGTTTAGAGCAGTTGAGGCCACGGAAGGAGTGTTGTATGGCATTGAAGCATTGAATCGTTTGGAGGTTAGATAGCACAGTGGCCAAGGAAGGGCCGGAAGTAAATAGAATGGTGTCGTCTGCGTAGAGGTGGATCAGGGAATCGCCCGCAGCAAGAGCAACATCAATGGAGTATACAGAGAAAAGAGTCGGCCCGAGAATTGAACCCTGTGGTACCCCATAGAGACTGCCAGAGGACCGCCAACATGCCCTCCGATTTGACACACTGAACTCTGTCTGCAAAGTAGTTGGTGAACCAGGCAAGGCAGTCATTAGAAAAACGGGAGGCTACTGAGTCTGCCGATAAGAATATGGTGATTGACAGAGTCGAAAGCCTTGGCCAGGTCGATGAAGACGGCTCACAGTAATGTCTTTTATCGATGGCGGTTTGATATCGTTTAGTACCTTGAGGTAAAGGAGAAGCTGGGGAGGCTTGGGCGAGTAGCAGCGGGGGGGGCGGGGCTGTTGGCCAAGGTTGGAGTCGCCAGGAGGAAGGCATGGCCAGCCATTGAGAAATGCTTGTTGAAGTCTTCGATTATACACGGATTTATCGGTGGTGACCGTGTTACCTTGCCTCAGTGCAGTGGGGTAGCTGGGAGGAGGTGCTCTTGTTCTCCATGGACTTTACAGTTATCCCAGAACTTTTGGAGTTAGAGCTACAGGTGCAAATTTCTGCTTGAAAAAGCTGGCCTTTGCTTTCCTGACTGACTGCGTGTATTGGTTTCCTGACTTCCCTAAACAGTTGCATATCGCGGGGGCCTCGATCTATTGCAGTTCGCCACAAGGATTTTTTTGTGCTGTCGAGGGCAGTCAGGTCTGGAGTGAACCAAGGCTATATCTGTTCTTGGTTCTGCATTTTTTGAACGGAGCATGCTTGTCTAATATGGTGAGGAAGTAACATTTAACAGAATGACCAGGCATCCTCAACTGACGGGATGAGGTCAATATCCTTCCAGGGTACCGGGCCAGGTCGATTAGAAAGGCCTGCTCGCAGAAGTGTTTTAGGGAGCGTTTGACAGTGATGAGGGTGGTCGTTTGAACCGCGGACCCGTGGCGGATACAGGCAATGGGCAGTGATCGCTGAGATCTTGATTGAAGACAGCAGAGGTGTATTTGGAGGGCAGGTTGGTCAGGATAATGTCTATTAGGGTGCCCATGTTACGGATTTAGGGTTGTACTGGTGGGTTCTTGATGATTGTGTGAGATTGAGGGCATCAAGCTTGGATTGTAGGACTGCCGGGGTGTTAAGCATATCCAGTTTAGGTCACTAACAGAACAAACTCTGAAGCTAGATGGGGAGCGATCAATTCACAGATGGTGTCCAGGGCACAGCTGGGAGCGGAGGGGGTCGGTAGCAGGCGGCAACAGTGAGAGACTTATTTCTGGAGAGATTAATTTTTAAAATTGAAGTTCGAACTGTTTGGCATAGACCTGGAAAGTATGACAGAACTTTGCAGGCTATCTCTGCAGTAGATTGCAACTCCTCCCCCTTTGGCAGTTCTATCTTGACGATAAGTGTTATAGTTGGGTATGGAAATCTCAGAATTTTTGGTGGCCTTCCTAAGCCAGGATTCGGACACGGCAAGGACATCAGGGTTGGCAGAGTGTGCTAAAGCGGGTGAGTAAGGCAAAACTTGGGGAGGAGGCTTCTGATGTTGACAAAAAGCCAAGGCTTTTTTGATCACAGAATCAACAAATGAGGGTGACTGGGGACATGCAGGGCTGGGTTTACCTCCACATCACCGAGGAACAGAGGAGTAGTAGCGGCTAAAGGCTATCAAAACTGGTCGCCTAGAGCGTTGGGGACAAAGAATAAAAGGAGCAGATTTATGGGCGTGGTAGAATAGATTCTGGCATAATGTGCAGACAGGGGTATGGTGGGGCGTGGGTACAGCGGAGGCACAGCCAGGCACTGGGTGATGATAAGAGAGGTTGTATCTCTGGACATGCGGTCTCAATGGGTGAGGTCACCGCATGTGTGGGGGGTGGGACCAAGGAGGTATCAGAGGTACGGAGAGTGGAACTACAGGGTCCATTGCAAACAAAACAATGATAATGATAATAGCCTGAACAACAGTATGCAAGGCATATTGATATTTGAGAGGACATACAATAAGGCATAAAGTGATTGCAGGTCTTGATTGGGAGAGCTAGCTAAAACAACAGGTAAGATAACAGCAGCAATAACAGGGTGCTAGTCTAACACAGACAACACAGGTAAAAATGGCGACGACTAGGCAGAGAGGGTCGGATAACTACACACAGATCCTGAGTTAAAGCACAGAGCCGACAGATAAAACAAATAACAGAATGGAGTACCGTGAATTAATGGACAGTCAAGCATGCATCAGCTATGTAGCCAAGTGATCATAGTGTCCAGGGGGCAGCCGTAGATGGAGCAGGGAGGCCTCCACTAAGCTAGCACGCGGCGTTTAAAGTTAGTAGCCCGGGGGGTGGTCTGCTCAGACGGAGGGGGTCTGCTCAGACGTGGTCGTGTCGACAGAGAATCCAAGCCAGATGGCGATGGCGAAAGAGAGGTTGTGAATTGTAGAATTGTGTTTGCTAACTGGTGCTAGCTTCGTGGCAGTGGCGCTAGCTGCGCTAGCTACAAGCTAGCTGTGAGGATCAGAAGTAGTGGCTCAGGGATACGGCAGGAATCGGCGTTGTTGTCGAGAGACAGTCGATGCTGGTAAATTGGTGAGTAATATCCAGGCTAATAACAGGGCTGGTGTCTGTGCAGAAGGTAAAGCTACTAGCAGCGGCAAAAAAAATGGCTAAATTAGCTTGTAGCTGGTATTGTAGCCCAAGAATCGCTGGTAGACCTTCGGCTAGCCGGCAGATGGGCCTAGCTCGAGGCTAGCTCAAGGCTACCTGGTGCTTGCTTCGGGACAGAGGTGTTAGCCAGTAGTAGCCACTCGGTTGCAGCTAGCTAGCTGTGATGATACGGTGTAATTGTCCAGAGCTTGCGTCAGGAATCCGGTGATGTGGTAGAGAAAAAGCGTCCTATATGCTCTGGGTTGATATCGCGCTTGCAGACTGGCAGGTATTGGCCCGGTATTGAAGCTGGCTGTGTCCGAGTTGAGGGTGAAGACCGCAGCAGTGGCTAACTGACTACTAGCTGTAGCTAGTTATCTGGCTAGCTTCTGATTGGGGTTACGGTTCTAAAGTATAAAAAAATAGCAGGTCCGTACCACATTGGGTGAGGCGGAATGTGGAATGTATATCAGTCCTCCGATGGAAAGTGAAATTAAAAATATATACGAAATGTATACGAAAAATACGAAGACTATTTACACGGGACAGGACAACACAAAGACACGTCCGACTGCTACGCCATCTTGGATTCTTGTTGGAACCAAAAATCTAAAATTTGGACTCATCAGACCAAAGGACAGATTTCCACCAGTCTAATGTCCATTGCTCATGTTTCTTGGCCCAATCAAGTCTTCTTCTTATTGATGTCCTTTAGTAGTGGTTTATTTTCAGCAATTCGACCATGAAGGCCTTATTCACACAGTCTCCTCTGAACAGTTAATGTTGAGATGTGTCTTTTAATTGAACTCTGTGAAGCATTTATTTGGGTTGCAATCTGAGGCTGGTAACTCCTCTGCAGCAGAGGTAACTCTGGGTCTTTCTTTCCTGTGGCGGTCCTCATGAGAGCCAGTTTCATCATAGCGCTTGATGGTTGTTGCGACTGCATTTGAAGAAACATTTAAAGTTCTTGACATTTTCCAGATTGACTGACCTTCATGTCTTAAAGTAATGGACTGTCGTTTCTCTTTGCTTATTTGAGCTGTTCTTGGCATAATGTGGACTTGGTCTTTTACCAAATAGAGCTATCTTCTGTATACCACCCTTACCTTGTCACAACACAACTGATTGGCTCAAACGCATTAAGAAGGAAAGAAATTCCTTTAAATTAGCTTTTAACAAAGCACACCTGTTAATTGAAATGCATTCCAGGTGCCTACCTCATGAAGCTGGTTGAGAGAATGCTAAGAGTGTGCAAAGCTGTCATCAAGTCTAAGGGTGGCTACTTTGAAGAATCTAAAATAGATTTAGATTTGTTTAACACTTTTTTGGTTACTACATGCTTCCATATGTGTTATTTCATAGTTTTGTTGTCTTTACTATTATTCTACAATGTAGAAAATAGTAAAAATTAAGAAAAACCCTTGAATGAGTAGGTGTGTCAAAACATTTGATTTGTTTTGTATGCATTTTGTATTTTATTCCAGAAATAAGAGGTACAAATGCTTTTTAAACAACTTACCACAACATCCATCACAAATCAGTCATAAAAAAGTGTTCAAAGTTTAATTTGGGATTGATCTTCAAATACACTTCCCAAATCTTTATGATGAAACAAAATGAACGAAGTACTCACATGTGGGTCAAGTGTTTGAGTGGTTCAAACATCCTTCGCTGTATGTTCCCAATCTCAATTCCCTCTATGCTCCTAAAAAACACAAACAAAAGTTGTTCCCCTTAAGAGCTTACATAGAAAAACAAACGAAACAAAATATTTGAATTTCAGAGGCCCTCTTTGCAACGCTCTTTACACAAAATTGTTGGTCTTTCACAAAGTGCTTTTGATAAGCTTTGATATATTATCTACAATGCTATTTGTTCTCTTTCTTGATATGTGTGAATGAGGGAATTCCTGATGTGTGGGCCAGTAAGTGCACTCTGTTCCAATACGATAATACATTGAACACATAATACACAAATGACATGTTAAGTGCCACATAATTCTCTTGTATGATAGGGTGCAATTTGAAAAAGTGCATCATCAGGGGATGATGCTAGCTATGATTATAGTGTATGTAATTGAAATGAGTTAAATAGATGGATGGATTTTTAGTTAGTCTGAAAGAGCCACAGAAAGGGATGTAGAGAGAGGATGTACTAACTGTACACATGTTCTTGTGGTTGGGAAATTGTTTAAAAAAAAAAAATATTATGTAGATTTCATTTAAATGGTCTCTTGCATATTTACAAGAACTATATATTTTTTCTAAACCTGATATTACTACTAATGGATCACCTCTCAAGTGTAACATTCATTCAGAAAGTGAGCAGTGAAAAACATACAGGCTACTTACAATGATTTCAATTTATGCAAGTTATCAAAGTGGTCAATTTGTAGATCCGCGATAGGGTTATACGAGATGTTTCTGTAAGAACATAAATTATTAGACATAATATTCAACAATAACTATAGCACCATAGCTGTATTATAATCCCTATGTGTATGTCTTTCAACGTTAGTGCAAGAAAAACATTTAAAATATTCAAATAACGTTTGTGCATAGATTCGAGTGTGGATCTGACTCACAGCTGTAGTAAATCTCCCAGATGAACAAAGAGATTGGGAGGGATTGCCAGGAGTCTGTTGCTGGACAGATCTCTGTGGAGACAAAGCTATTTATTGGAAATAACATATGAAACTTACATTAGGTTTACATGGCTTACATGACCACCTAATCACGCATGCATGCTGTGTTCCCATTCATGTTAATGATAAATTCCTGGAATCCATTAGTCTACTTGATAAGCATCGTGTTAAGCTAGATGCACCACATATTTGTGTTCACCATGACTAACATGGTTATGTGTATGTGTATATTGGAGACACTCCAAGACGCCCCACTGTTCTGCAAATCCGGAAACCAGTGGAAGAGCATGTTAGGATAAATACTAGGATTAACCAAAACGCATAAAATATAAATCATAATGAACATCTTCTTGGCTTGGGAACATGTTGTTTTCCTATTCGGGCACATTTTGGGTTGCAATAAATTTCAGCCTAGTACTGCACTGTATATTTATAGTGCAGTCTTTACTAATAATGTGATAGTATCTGAGTTCTTCAAAAAGTCAGTGGAATAGATGATGTGCAGTATCACTGTGTGTCTGGGGATGATAAAGGAAGATGTCATGCAATTTCATGTCTGAGGCAAACAAAACATAATAACTTACAATTCCCCAAGTTTTTGCAGAAATGAAAAAGCCTGTTCATGTATGTGACTGATTCTGTTACTCTGTAGGACGCTAGAAAGAGTTGAAGAAAGACGGTCAAAACAAGAATTATGAAACAGAGAAAGCAATTTTCTTACTTTATTCCCCTCATCTTCTCTGTTGGTTCTAAAAGCAATTAAACAAGAGTGTTGCTTTTGGGTCTAATATTTAGAACCCCTTGTGGAAACAAATTGCTGTTGATATTTGGGATTGTAATGGGTTATCACCTACTGAGAAAGCCAAGGACACAGATGGGGAAAAACAGAATCTATTCTGAAGATTGAAATGTATTAAGTCACTTACAGCACAGTCATCATGTTGCATGACCAGAATGTTACGTTTCCGACACTTTCGATTTGATTCCCCTCCATGTCCCTGGAGACACACAAGTGCACAAAAACATATTTAAAAGTAATATCATGCCGATAACAAAGCTCTTTGATTTGCTGACTTCCAAACTTACAGCCAGTTAAGTCTTGGCATTTCCAGGCAGATGTCATCCAGCTTTGTCAGAGCGTTGTTCAACAAAACCCTGTGAACCAATACAACAAACAAGAGCGGTCTGATTTTTGTAACAAACAAGAGCGGTCTGATTTTTGTGCCGATCAAAGAAAACACTCCGCCAATATACGTAAGCATATCAAATAGGCCCTTAAAAATACTGGGGCACTTCAATTAAGTGCATATGAAATAACTTCTTAGAGGGTAAAAGCAAAACATGACCAACTCAAGAAGGTAGAGGTAGAAATGAAACTCACAGGAGTACCAAGGAGCGCAAGCCTGAAAAGGTTGTGGGGGATATCTGATGGATACTGTTGTTTTCAAGAATCCTACAACCAGAGGGTAGAGTTTATTTTCAGCTCTTTTATTAAGTGAAGTATTTGGCTGAGCATTGGTTCAAAGGAAACTGCAGCGATACAAGCTTTTTTTGCTGAAGGCTGTCTAAAAATGTGATGTCTTTGTTCCATTTATGTTAGCAGTATGTCTATATTGGCACACAGGATATACAGAATGTGCCAGTAAGGAAAACCTACAACCACTCCAGTTTGTGTAGATCTTGGAACACCCCAGGCATCAGGATGGATATCTTGTTGTAGCTTAAATATCTGAGGCAGAGAATACTTATTTTAAATACGCACAGTTCTCTGAAACAATTCATAGGAATTATTTACCCTTTATTTCAAACATAAGCAACTTCGATGAGGAAAACTTAAATCAACAACATTCATTATGAAGGACATATGTTTGATCAAGAACAAAGTTCAACATAACACTCAATTGCATGGATGGATGAATATAATGAACTCACAGTCTTGTTAGATTGTACAGTCCTCTGAATGCATTAGGGCTCACAGCTCGGATTCTGTTATGTTGTAGATATCTGAAGTAGTTTGTTAGAAGTATGTTACAAACATTCATAGAATTTGTGTGTTGAGGAGAAAAACTGCCACAATGGCTAACACGTTACAACACGTTACAACACGTTACAACACGTTACAACACGTTACATCAAGTACAGAAGCCTCACATTTCTAACATTCACTTCAGACGAAATTTAGATCACAGGCTGATCAACCCACCCAAAATTGTATTTTATGTCAGGTGTCGTATAAAGCCTTTCCAATTTAGCTTGCAATACTGCTAAATAGAACAGACAGGCAATGTTTACAGTCGCAGGAATCTTTTTGGCAAGCTGTCAAGCGAGATGAGGATTTTGGCATGGTTGTGAAAGCAGCTGACAGAAGATTTCATCCATTGAAGGGCTTTTCAATAGAACTTAGTTGAACCATAGCATCAACTGTCTTGTTATTTTATACATAAAACCTAAATATAAATGGCTCCCTGTAGATTAGAACAACAAAATAAAAATACCAATTGGTACATACTTTCATGATATTTGGTTTGCTAACATTTTTTTTATAAGAAAAATAAAATTGCAAGCAACACTTGAATGAAAGATTACCCAAACAGTACTACATAGCTGACTTAATTTGATAGATAGTTCTTGGCAGTCTATGAGGCATGTGTTCAGTCTCCTCATCGCTCTACTACTTCCATGATGCCAATATGTTTCAGGCACCACAAGATAGACTGAATGATGTGGTGAACAATCGTGAAAGTCCACTTTCCTCACAACCATCATCCAAAGGTGAGTCTTGATAAGACATCCTTTTTAAGCTTGTTTTGGCCATCAAAAGCATCAAAAGGGGACAAACAATGCTTAGAATTTTGTCCATGTCTGTCACAGTGGACTTGACAGGTTGGTCTATCAGTGTGTGCTTTTGAAGTGCTAACAAAATAATTTCTGAACAACTGAATGCTTTACTAGCAGACTACAACTCAACCAAGTGACTTCTCTTGCCTGAATACATTTTTTAAATAAATGTAACAACTTACAATTTCTGAAGACTCTGGTACTTATAGAATATGTCGCCATTCAATATCCGGAGTCGGTTCCTTTGCAGTGACCTGTGAGATGTGAATAGTTCATAAGGTCGACTAGGTAAAATAAAAAATGTCATAAACATAACATTGTGCCACCAAACAATACTGTGTCAATTAAAGGCCAAAACCTTTGATCCATTTTTATTACTATGTTCTCGGTCCAGTGTCTGTTTAAGGTTTCTATGTGACCACACGTTGTCCCGAATGCAAACAATCTTCCAATTATGTTTCAAATGGGACTGGTGATAAAACACATCATTATTCCAAACAGAAGAGGAACATCTTTCTTTATGGAGTGACAGAGATAATGCATAATTTTGACATTTGTAGCTGAATCGTTATCTAAGTTCATTCCACCTCGATTAGCACTATTACCCGAGGTTACGGAGATACACTTTGAATTAGTGAAGAAAGCATTTTAATTGAAAATGAACAATGTGGAAAATGCTGCAGTAGTCTACAGCACCTTGATGAGGGCTGAGCCAATTGGAGAAGGAAGAGGCGGCGATGATAAGCAATTGACATAATTGAATTATTCTGCATGCAAATTGGGCCTTCGAGGTTTACCCATCAAGCAAACACATTGTTTTGTTGATGAATAGTCAAGTGGAACTGGATGTCCCCAATATGGAAGGATGAGAAACATGGGGCCCAAATGGGCCATTATCTAAACGATGTAGGGCCAATATGATAGGGAGACATACTAGATTGTGAGACTGAGAAAGGGCGAGCTCGATGTGATAATTTATAGTCATTGTTGTCATTCTTTTGCATAATGTATGAATTGTGTATGTATGAATTATTTTATACATCATCTTGTTATAAATACATTTTGTTATAATCGTATCCTTACCTTCAGTTTGTCTCACATTCCAGTAGGTTTTAGTAGGCTTCAGTAAAGAGATTCCAGTAGGCTTTAGTTTGCTTCAGTAAAGAGATTCCAGTAGGCTTCATTAGGCTTCAGTAAAGAGATTCCAGTAGGCTTCAGTAAAGATATTCCAGTAAGCTTCACTAGGCTTCAGTAGGTTAAGTAAAGCGATTCCAGTAGGTTTCGGTAGGCTTCAGTATGCTTTAGTAGGCTTCAGTAAAGAGATTCAAATAGGCTTTATTAGGCTTCGGTAAAGAGATTCCAGTGGCCTTCATTCGGCTTCAGTAAAGAGATTCCAGTAGGCTTTGCTAGGCTTCAGTAGGTTAAGTAAAGGTGTAACAGTATAACTTTAAACCGTCCCCTCGCCCCGACCCGGGCGCGAACCAGGGACCCATCAAGGGACCCTGCACACATCAACAACTGACACCCACGAAGCGTCATTACCCATCGCTCCACAAAGGCCGCGGCCCTTGCAGAGCAAGGTGCAACACTACTTCTAGGTTTCAGAGCAAGTGACGTAACTGATTGAAACGCTACTAGCGCGTACCCGCTAACTAGCTAGCCATTTCACATCCGTTACACTCACCGCCCTTTCAACCTCCTCCTTTTCCGCAGCAACCAGTGATCCGGGTCACGGCACCAATGTATGCTTTAGTAGGCTTCAGTAAAGAGATTCAAATAGGCTTTATTAGGCTTCGGTAAAGAGATTCCAGTGGCCTTAATTCGGCTTCAGTAAAGAGATTCCAGTAGACTTTATTAGGCTTCAGTAAAGATATTCCAGTAGGCTTCAGTAAAGAGATTCCAGTAGGCTTCAGGAGACTTTAGTAGTCTTCAGTAAAGAGATTCCAGTAGCATTAGTAGGCTTCATTAAAGATATTCAAGTAGGCTTCAGTGGGCTTTAGTCGGCTTCAGTAAAGATATTCCAGTAGCCTTCAGTAAAGATATTCCAGTAGAATTCAGTAAGTTTCAGCAAGCTTCAGTAAAGAGATTCAAGTTTCATTTTCCTCTTTCAAAAAGACTGTTCCAGTACAGCAGAGAACAGCCCTAGGACTTAAACCAACCTCCACAAACAAACTTCCATCAAGACACTCATTAGCTAACTGAGCGAGACACTTTGTTTAAATCCTTTTTCTCTTCCAATTCATAGGAGAAACAGAAAAAAGTATGCACACTTCCAGTCAGATGCAAATGTCTCAACGAAGAAGGCTATCAGGTGTGTGTGTGTGTGTGTCAGTGAGCGTCATTATGTGCATAGTATTTATGAACTACTCAAAGGTGTGTGTGTGTCAACTCACATCATGGTGACGTTAATGGACACTGCTGGGACATGGTGAAACTGGGCGCCGTCACAGTCCAGCTCCAGGTCTCTGCACTGGCACAGCTCTGGAACAGCCCCCAGCACTGGAGGAGGAAGAGACAAGACAGAGGAAGAATATATTATTGTCTAACGCCAGAGGAGGTTGGTGGCACCTTAATTGGGGAAGACTGGCTCGTGGTATTGGCTGGATCCGAATTTGTGGAATTGTATCAAATACATCCAACACATGGTTTCCATGTGTTTGATGACATTCCATTCGCTCAGTTCCAGCCATTATTATGAGTTGTCCTCCCCTCAGCAGCCTCCTGTGTCTGACGCACATCCACGAGTCATACTGGACCAAAAAAAGATAGCAATGAAAATAAATTACTTGGATTATTTGGACAACATCGTTGTTATAGAACTAGCGTTAAAGAGAAAATCCACTCACAAACTATCTTTCGGTATTTTCTTAATTAGTCCACCCACTGTTGATACAGTCCCAAAATGCATAGGCAAGACATTAGACCTTCAAGTTTTTGACTGCTGTCACGAATGTCGTAGAGAGGAGACCAAGGCGCAGCGTGATTTGAATACATACTTCTTTTAATAAAGAAATATACTGAACAAACGAAATTACAAAACGAACGTGAAACGTATAAACAATGATTGCAGACATGCAACATCACAAAGACAATAACCCACAAACCAAACTGGAAAATGGCAACCTAAATAGGATCCCCAATCAGAGACAACGATAAACAGCTGCCTCTGATTGGGAACCAATCTTGGCCACCATAGACCTACATATGTCTAGACTAGACACACACACCTAGACATACAAAAAACCCTAGATAAGACAAAAACACACATACCACCCTCGTCACACCCTGACCTAACCAAAATAATAAAGAAAACAAAGAATACTAAGGTCAGGGCGTGACAACTGCTGACATACAAAACATTTTGGGATTGTATCAACAGTGAACTAATAAAAAAAATAAGATCCGAGAGACATAGGAGAGCATCAGGGACCAATCTTAATCACTGCCTATGTACGTTAGAGACACGTGACTTGTGCTTGCTTTGCAGTTTTGCTTCCTTCCCTGTCTGGGCACACTGTTCTTACAAAGGCTAAAATCAGAGACCTTCTGCATCGCAAACGCGTGACCCCCCGCCAGACAACGTATTTGCCCATTACTCCACCGAAAAGGTACCAATTCGATAGCACTAGCGGAGACATTTCAAGATGTGGAATGAGGTTACGGCACAATCTCAACACCGTTACAAATGGCCACAGAGAAACAATGCGAAGCTGCAATCGATTGAATTGGGGCCTCATGTCAGAGGCTGACTCGAAGGCTCCAGGAATAAAGAGGATGACTGTGATTATGTGAGTAGTTTATGGATTATTTGTCAAAGACAAGAAGTCCAGGTTCCGGCAGGACATTTTTAAATGGATAAGGGACCATGTTTGATATAGGATACAGTAAAGTGGATATCATCAGAAAAAAATCCTTTATATCTGAGGGGAATTATAATCAGTCATAAAGGAATGGGAATACTAAAATATCAAGGGTATTCAAATCACATCTTCAAGTTCTGTAGTGTTGATTTCCTTTTTCATTACTAGTTAATTTTTTGATCAGTGTCATCGAGTACACATATATTGTGTCATGACTAAATTAGGGGAAGAATGACAATCAGCAGTGTAATATTGATGTACTGTTGAGGACATATTTGAGGACACATTTGAATCATGTTCTGATGTTCAAAGAAAGAAACATCTGTAGAAAGAATGACATCTAATGCAATGCATATCTAATGACTAAAATGAAGAGGAGGTTTGCATTTGACCTGAAGTGTGACATCTCATATTCCTCACTCATTTCAAAAGTATTTTTGGTACTATTGACGAAGAGATGTGGGAGGACATTTGGAGATATGCAAAAACAATATCTATATGTAATCGTACTAGAGCAATTCAATTAAGAATAATACACATATTGCATATATCCCCAAATCGCAGACATGCTTTTAGCCCCTCTTCCTCTTCTCCTCAGTGTCTTAAATGCAAAACTGATACAGGCACCCTAACACATTGTTTATGGTTATGTACCAAAATACAAAGATACTGGTCTGGTGTTCTGCAAGAAATTGAAAAGATCCTAGGGGTTGATCTAGAATTGGACCCAGTTTTTTTACTGTTGGGTCTCCCTCGTAGGCATGTTACTTCTGTGGGTAAGAGGAGGCTTTACAACATCCTTACCTTTGCAGCAAGGAAAAACATCCTTTTACAGTGGATTACTGATAAGGTTCCTTCTATTAAAGATTGGCATAAGACACTATTTGAATGGGTGCCTCTGGAATATTTGACATGTACATTGCATTCTAAAACAGATCAGTTCTACAAAGTATGGGAACCCTATCTAAATTACCTAGAACCTGAGGTATCAGCTAGTATGCTGCAAGGATTCTCTTAGAATGGTGGTGATCTATGTATTTCAGAATTACACTGTACGTTCCATGTGTGGAACCTAACTTCTTAGTTTAAACTGAGCTTTTTTGTTTAATTTCTGTTTGTAAGTTTTTTTTAAATGTATGTATTGAGAGACGCAATGATGGGGATGGGGTGAGAGAAGAGGGGAGAGGAAAATGGTGTGGGTGTGTATGTGTGTGTATGTGTATGTATATGTATATATATATATGCGCAGGTATGTGTAATTGAGTGCTGTTTTTTTTGCTTTGTCTCTGTTGTTGTATCTCTTGATATGGGTGAAAATTGTGAAATTCCAATAAAAATACTGTTTTAAAAGCAAATAGTATTTCTGAAAGACGGGAAATTTGCAATTTTAAAACTTTCTTATCAGTGACCTCTGTCCTACTAACAATAAAGTTAATAATGGATTGAAAACCTCTAACTCTGCCAAAGACATTTGAGAAAACATTGGATATAATCAAAGGATTATATGCACAGTCTTGGAAGAAAACAAACCTGTTTATTCAATCAGGAAACGCTTATTGCTTGTTATCTGATAGCATGTCAGTCGTGGTTAATATTAAATTGCATTATTCCGAAACTAAATAAGGACATTTTAGGAATGTTCTAGCAAGGAGATGTCAGACAAATCCTCATCTGTTTAAAGCAGTCTTAATGCCTCGAGGCAGCACAAATGGACCATTCGAAACTGCTAGACTTCCATCTGGCCTGTATTATTCAGTTCCAGAACCACAAACTTAAATAAATAAAGACATCTGAATGTTAGAATTGGAGATTAGGGACATCAGGAGAATTGGAGTGAAGCAGTTGCTATATCAAAACTTTGCTTCAGTCGATACGTTTTGGCTACATGTAAAGTTAGTATAGTTGTTCTACCTTTGACCTTACAGTACACAACAAATCAAATCATAAAATTTTATTTGTCACATACACATGGTTAGCAGATGTTAATGCGAGTGTAGCGAAATGCTTGTGCTTCTAGTTCCGACAATGCAGTAATAACCAACAAGTAATCTAACCTAACAATTCCACAACTACTACCTTATACACACAAGTGTAAAGGGATAAAGAATATGTACATAAAGATATATGAATGAGTGATGGTACAGAACGGCATAGGCAAGATGCAGTAGATGGTATAGAGTACAGTATATACATATGAGATGAGTAATGTAGGGTATATAAACATAAAGTGGCATAGTTTAAAGTGGCTAGTGATACATGTATTACATAAAGATGGCAAGATGCAGTAGATGATAGAGTACAGTATATACATATACATATGAGATGAGTAATGTAGGGTATGTAAACATTATATTAAGTGGCATTGTTTAAAGTGGCTAGTGATACATTTTTACATACTTTCCATCAATTCCCATTATTAAAGTGGCTGGAGTTGGGGTTTCAAACAACTAACTCACACATGTGGGAGGAGCACAGGGTCAGTTGAAGGGTCAGCTGCAGTCCCGCGGCTCTGGAGATATTAAGAGCACGTACCTTGGATCTGAAACCCTGGCCATCTAATTGCCAGTTCAACCCCCACATGTTTTACTGCCCTACCATCCACTTGCCTGTTCAATCCCCTCATGTTTTACTTCCCTGCCCTCTCCTTGCCAGTTCAACTCCCTCATGCTTTACTGCCCTGCCATCTACATGCCAGTTCAACCTCCCCATGTTTTCTGCACTGCATCCGCCTTGCCAGTTCAACCCCCTCATGCTTTACTGCCCTGCCATCTACATGCCAGTTCAACCTCCCCATGTTTTACTGCCCTGCCATCTACATGCCAGTTTAACCCCCCCATGTTTTACTGCCCTGCCATCCACTCGCCAGTTCAACCCCCTCATGTTTTACTGGCTTACCCCAGCCATACAGAGTGATTTCATTGAATTAGCTAAATATAACCCGAGGGCATTGCTCACCCATGGCTGTTTAACCATTCACTATAATATGCTATGTCAAATACATCATAAAGTATAGTAATATTCCAAGTAGCTCATCATTAATGAATGCGTATCATGGATGTATAATGAATACTTTTATAATGGCTGTGTAATAAATACTTTTATCATGGTTGTGTAATAAATACTTTTATCATGGCTGTGTAATAAATACTTGTATCATGGCTGTGTAACAAATACTTTATATACTCATGGTTTATGTAAATGACTAAAGGAGATTTACAGTATTCTCTTGGATGAATTTCTGATGTACAGTACCAGTCAAAAGTTTGGACACACCTACTCATTCAAGGATTTTTCTTTATTTTTACTATTTCTTACATTGTAGAATAATAACGAAGACATCAAAACTATGAAATAACACATATGGAATCATGTAGGAACTAAAAAAGTGTTAAACAAATCAAAATATATTTTATATTTGAGATTCTTCGAAGTAGCCACCCTTTGCCTTGATGACAGCTTTGCACACTCTGTAACTACCAATTGGATATTGGGGAGAAAAAGGAGTAAAAAGGACCCCCCCCCCAAAAAAAAAATAATACTGTGCAGTGTTACCATTCCCCAAATTACCAAGTTTTCCACAAATTGTGTGTAATTTGTTAATCTGCATGATTAAAATCTGTGTTCAGACGTGTTAGAAATTGAGAGTTCCTGCACCCTCGCAAAAGGAAAATCTCAGCTAAAGCACCCCCCCCTTCTGATCTGTGTGGGCAGACGCAAAGAACTCGAGGTGAATCAGTTTAAGCACCGCCTTCGCCCAATCCTGATACGTTCAAATAACCAGTGACGAAAACCCACAAACCAGAACTAATGCTGCTCATTATCTCACGCATCCCATTCAGTGCCGGCAGATTCTTCAGTCTACACACATAATCTGCCCACGGGAGATTAGGCATTGCTAAACCATGGTTTTTTTTAAACACAGGGGAATCAAAACTATTCCTAAAATGTTACATGTGGCTCCTATAATATCTAGGTTGAAGTAATCTATACTCACAGAAATTAGTTAAAGTAAAGCTTCAAAACTTGAATTTATTATCCTGAATTAAAATATATAACAGTAGTTGAGAGCTGCTAACTTCACTGCAGCTCTGAAATCTGTTCAGCTCTGGTATTTCAAGTGAAGTCAACAGAGATGATTCTGAGAGAAGTGGTGATTGACAACACCCAGTGGCGACCCGTCATTCAGGGTGGGTGGGGCAGAGCTCCGATTGAGAAAATACGTTTTGAACAGCCACCCAACTCGGAATTCCAAGTCGGGTACTCGGGCCTATTTCTAGAGCTCTGATTCAACCTTGTTTTTTTCCGAGTTCCCAGTTGTCTTGAAAGCACCATAAATACAGAGAATGACAGACTTTGATGACTAAATTTGCGCCACCTTCCCCCAGCGCCACCTTCCTGTTCAAGTGAGCACAGCACAACAATGGTCCCAAAATGTATTGTATGCTGCTGCATAAATTATGTAATATGCCAGGGAGATATGTATACTGTAGCTAAGAAAGTAATACCAAGTGTATGTTGTGTAGTAAGCTGTTAGTAACCCATGTGCCTCACCCTTATAATTTGGTCCCTTTCCCCGTCAGAACTTAGCCTACTGTTCTGACTTGGTGGTGCACATGTAGCCTGTAGCCTGTGTTAGAGAAATCATTGAATATTGTAAGAGCTTTCTTTGTCTGCTTATATGCCCCCCGTTATTTATCCTATGGTTCTGACTTGGTGTACAGGGAGAATACTGTAAGAATGGCCCATGTTCTGAATTTTGTCACTGTACATTTCAAAAGTGCTGAACAAATAGTTGTATTGACTATGTCCATCGTAGCTTGCTAATTAATGTCTTCATCAAAATTACAGATTGCCTCTTATGCGCTCATCATTCCCTTATGCCATAGTTTGTACATCTCAATTGTTATAGGCCTATTGCTTTATATATTCATAATTTTAGGCAATGTTGGAAGGATTTCATTGTTTTGCTTACTTTGTGTATTAGAATTAGCTCATGTGCTTTTCTTGACGAGGAGGAGATACTATATAATGTTGTTTGGTCTGTAACCATGTTTGCCAGTGGCAATCTCTTCCCATTCAAATATTTGTTTTCAACAAAAAGTTCAGTAATAGACCCATGTAATTCCAGTTGATATTGTGAGGTTTGTTATGTTTGCACAATGCGCTGTATGTGCGTCAGTGTATTCTATATAAAAGTGGATTCTCATGATTGTATTTTCCTTATTTTTTAGACCACATAGGCCTAATAAAATAGTTTAAATGGTAGGCTAGCCGAGTCTCTCTCTCTCTGTCTCTGTGTGGTGTTTTTCTGTGGTGACTTAAAGAAGAGTAAAGTTGAGGCCTCAACATCTTGCTGAATTTATCTGAACTAACATCTCTCTAAATTGATTTTGTAAATTTTATTTTTATTTTTTCTCCCCAGTTTCGTGATATCCAATTGGTAGTTACAGTCTTGTCCCATCATTGCAATTCCCGTACGGACTCGGGAGAGGCGAAGGTTGAGAGCCATGCGTCCTCCGAAACACGACCCTGCCAAGCCGCACTGCTTCTTGACACACTGCTCGCTTAACCTGGAAGCCAGCCGCACCAATGTGTCGGAGGAAACACCGTACAACTGGCTACCGAAGTCAGAGGGCATGCACCCGGCCCGCCACAGGGAGTCGCTAGAGCGCAATGGAACAAGGACATCCCGGCCAGCCAAACCCTCCTCTAACCAGGAAGAGGGTAGGCCAATTGTGTGATGCCTCATGTCTGTCCTGGTTGCGGCTGGCTGGGACACAGCCTGGGATCGAACCCGGGTCTGTAGTGACTTAGAACGCTGCGCCACTCGGGAGGAATCTATTAGAATTTCTGTCGGTGTCCATTTTTAAAGTGCTGAACAAATAGGCCTACCTCGCTGCAGCTCTTTTGCTTGCATTTGCTTATACTTAGAGCTAAGTGTTAATGATATAAGAATAAACATCATGAATTTAATGAACATAAATGTAATAATGTTTGTGTATGGTTCAAAAGTCAAAACAAATTTTGGCATTTGTTATTATTGAAGGAGAATGCACCTCTTTTCGACTTACACAAATCCACAAGGATTTGTTTAAGTTCACTCCATGGTGCTGAAAGGAAAGCTCTGCTGTTGGGACAGCTTTATGGAGGTCTTAACAGTGTGTGGGCACCATTTGTTCCCATTACAGTGCAACTATTATGTATTGTTTAGTGTTGTGTGTTGTGTTGTGTAGTTGCTTTGCTGGAATGCATAAAGAAAAATATGTTGAATTTGCCACACCAAGATTTACATACTAAAATCACCACTGACAACACAACAACAGATTCCGGAGAAAATTAGCGGAAGGGAAAGTTATCAGTGTAGGCAGATTGATGGTATAAAACTATATTAAAGAACATACTTTTAAATAACAATGAAATGTGAATCAAATGGATGTGGAGAGAGCAATTGGACTAGGATTGTGTTTTTCTGTCAAATACTTTTGAAGAGCAGTAATTGTAGATGAGCACACCCCATATCCTACACAGACTGTTATATGGACATCTGATGAAAGGCCTCATTTAAATGTGATACTCTTATCGTCTATTAATGATGAAAACTCATTTCCGATGCCGTGACATTTTGCATTGTGCACTGATTGGCAACCACTAAAGACATAATTATGTCCCTATAAATACTTTCACTTTGAAACATCCAGAGAAGCAATATCCATCTTCATATCCATGCCCAAAAGTAATGAACATGGTTAGTTGGAGAACAATATTAGATTTTGGGACCTATTAAAGGTAAAACAACTGAAGGAGTCATATTGCTCCAGACAGTGGTGGAGTCCATTCATTGTTCATTTCTATCATATTTTATGACCATTTTGCTCTAATGTTCATTGAAAAAACACATATTTGACCATATCACTTCAAGACAATTGTCACGCCATGACCTTAGTATTCTATGTTTTCTGTATTATTTTGGTCAGGTCAGGGTGTGACGAGGGTGGGTATGAGTGTTTTGTATTGTCTAGGGGTGTGTGTGTAGTCTAGGCATATGTAGGTCTATGGTGGCCTGAATTGGTTCCCAATCAGAGGCAGCTGTTTATCGTTGTCTCTGATTGGGGATCCTATTTAGGTTGCCATTTTCCAATTTGGTTTGTGAGTTATTGTCTATATGTAGTTGCATGTCAGCACTCGTCATATTAGCTTCACGGTCGTTTTGTTGTGTTGTATAGTTTGTTCAGTATTCTTCGTTAAATAAAGAAGTATGTATTCAAATCACGCTGCGCCTTGGTCTCCTACGACGAACGTGACAACAATAACAATGAATAAACCTTTGTGTGCCCTTTCAAACCTGAGTGTGTAATAATCTTCTGTTGAATCTGACAATTAATCTTGATGGTTGTACAGTCGTCTCAAATAAAACTGTGAAGGACCTCGGCGTTACTCTGGACCCTGATCTCTCTTTTGACGAACATATCAAGACTGTTTAAATGACCACTTTCTTCCATCTACGTAACATTGCAAAAATCAGAAACTTTCTGTCCAAAAATGATGCAGAAAAATTTATCCATGCTTTTGTTACTTCTAGGTTAGACTACTGCAATGCTCTACTTTCCGGCTACCCGGATTAAGCACTAAATAAACTTCAATTAGTGCTAAATATGGCTGCTAGAATCCTGACTAGAACCAAAAAATGTGATCATATTAGTGCTATTCTCCCTACACTGGCTTCCTGTTAAAGCAAGGGCTTATTTCAAAGTTTTACTGCTAACCTACAAAGTATTACATGGGCTTGCTCCTACCTATCTTTCCGATTTGGTCCTGCCGTAATACCTACACGTACGCTGCGGTCACAAAACGCAGGCCTCCTAATTGTCACTAGAATTTCTAAGCAAACAGCTGGAGGCAGGGCTTTCTCCTATAGAGCTCCATTTTTATGGAATGGTCTGCCTACCCATGTGAGAGACGCAGACTCGGTCTCAACCTTTAAGTCTTTACTGAAGACTCATCTATTCAGTAGGTCATATGATTGAGTGTAGTCTGGCCCAGGAGTGTGAAGGTGAACGGAAAGGCTCTGGAGCAACGAACCGCCCTTGCTGTCTCTGCCTGGCCTCTCTCCACTGGGATTCTCTGCCTCTAACCCTATTACAGGGGCTGAGTCACTGGCTTACTGGTGCTCTTCCATGCCGTCCCTAGGAGGGGTGCGTCACTTGAGTGGGTTGAGTCACTGACGTGATCTTCCTGTCTGGGTTGGCGCCCCCCCTTGGGTTGTGCCGTGGCGGAGATCTTTGTGGGCTCGGGCTTGTCTCAGGATGGTAAGTTGGTGGTTGAAGATATCCCTCTAGTGGTGTGGGGGCTGCGCTTTGGCAAAGTGGGTGGGGTTATATCCTGCCTGTTTGGCCCTGTCCAGGGGTATCATCGGATGGGGCCACAGTGTCTCCTGACCCCTCCTGTCTCAGCATCCAGTATTTATGCTGCAGTAGTTTATGTGTCGGGGGGCTAGGGTCAGTCTGTTATATCTGGAGTATTTCTCCTGTTTTATCCGGTGTTCTGTGTGAACTTAAGTATGCTCTCTCTAATTCTAAGTATGCTCTCTCTCTCTAACTCGGAGGACCTGAGCCCTAGGACCATGCCTCAGGACTACCAGGCATGATGACTCCTTGCTGTCCCCAGTCCACCTGGCCATGCTGCTGCTCCAGTTTCAACTGTTCTGCCTGCGGCTATGGAACCCTGACCTGTTCACCGAATGTGCTACCTGTCCCAGACCTGCTGATTTCAACTCTCTAGAGACAGCAGGAGCGGTAGAGATACTCTCAATGATCGGCTATGAAAAGCCAACTGACATTTACTCCTAAGGTGCTGACTTGTTGCACCCTCGACAACTACTGTGATTATTATTTTTTGACCATGCTGGACATTTATGAACATTTGAACATCTTGGCCATGTTCTGTTATAATCTCCACCTGGCACAGCCAGAAGAGGACTGGCCACCCCTCATAGCCTGGTTCTTCTCTAGGTTTCTTCCTAGGTTTGGCCTTTCTAGGGAGTTTTTCCTAGCCACCCTGCTTCTACACCTGCATTGCTTGCTGTTTGGGGTTTTAGGCTGTGTTTCTGTACAGCACTTTGATATATCAGCTGATGTAAGAAGGGCTATATAAAATACATTTGATTTGATAATATGAATTCATTTAATGTGGACCCCAATAGGAAAGCTACTGAAATAAAAGATCCCAGAAATGTTCCATACGCTCAAATTTTGTGCACACATTTGTTGACATCATAAGTGAGCATTTTTCCTTAGCCAAGATAATCCATCCACCTAACAGGTGTGGTATATCAAGAAGCTGTTTGAGCAGCATGATTATTATACAGGTGCACCTTTTGCTGGGGACAATAAAAGCCACTCTAAAATGTGCAGTTTTTCCACAGGAGGGGTGCGTCACTTGAGTGGGTGCCACAGATGTCTCAAGTTTTGAGGGAGCGTGCAATTGACATACTGACTGCAGGTGTGTCCACCAGAGCTGTTGCCAGAGAATTTAATGTTAATTTCTCTTCTATATGTCGCCTCCAACATTGTTTTAGAGAATTTACCCCATGGTGGCGATGGGTGTTATTGTATGGGCAGCCATAAACTATGGACAACAAACACAACTGCATTTTATCGATGGCAATTTGAATGCACAGAGATACCGTGACGTAATTGTTGTGCCATTCATCCACCACCATCACCTCATGTTTCAGCCTGATAATGCACAGCAATATGTCGCAAGGATCTGTACACAATTTCTGGATGCTAAAAATGTCCCAGTTCTTCTATGCCCTGCATACTCACCAGACAGTACAGATATTGAGCATGTTTGGGATGCTCTGGATTGACGTGTATGACAGCATGTTCCAGTTCTAGCTAATATTCAGCAACTTTGCACAGCCATTGAAGAGGAGTGGGACATTCGACAGCCCACAATCAACAGCCTAATCAACTCTATGCGAAGGAGATGTGTCGTGCTGCATGAGGCAAATGGTGGTCACACCAGATACTGACTGGTTTTATGATCCTCACCCCTGTGTGACAAACATATGCATATTTGTATTCCCAGCCATGTGAAATCCATAGATTAGGGCCTAATGAATTTATTTCAGTTAATTGAATTCCTTATATGAACTGTAATTCAGAAAGATCTTTGAAATTGTTGCATGTTATCTTTATATATTTTTTCAGTATACATGGGAATGGTTTGTGTTATGTCATTTCAATTGAAATGGTTGCCATGAGATGTTTGAAATAGCATAGTTTATAGGGAAGGCTCAACATTCATTTTGAGTACAAAAAGGCATTTTTCACTACAGCTATAACCACTGAGAGGAACTTCATACAAGTGGGAGGAACTTCATACAGGCCAAATCAATGGGATAAACCCTCAATGATACATGCTTCCTACGTGGGTCTTCAGTCTGTGACAAAAGGACAGGAATCCTCTCTTCTACCTCGAAATGAAAACACATATAAGCTCAATCTTGAGCAGTCCAAACAGTCCTGAAAATTTGAACAGAGCATGGAAAAAGGTTCATTATTCATACCACTGGTCTTGGAATTCCCTCTAAGCCAACCTACACCTCCAGGACCTGGTGTCCCTGGAGGAGTTCAAAGGACAAATAGATGAACAGGTTGTTGAGACGTAGTTGTTTCTAGTTGTCACCGAATGTCACTAGTTTGTTTTGCCTTAAGTAAGGAAGCATGTTGTTTTACTTCTCACACACCACACACATGCCTGCAAACACACACACACACACACACACACACACACACCACCACACACACACACACACACACACACACACACACACACACACGCTCACTCACACACACATCCACTGTTTGTTTGCTGTTGTGTTTGTGCTGTTGCCAGTCTTCTGTCTGTGCTGTCAGTTTTGTCTTACATTGAACCCCGCATCCACAGGAGGCCTTTTGCCTCTTGCCAAGCCGTCTCTTTAAATAATAATTTGTTCTTAATTGACTTGCCTGGTTAAATATAAAATAGTTGGGTTGCAATATTGCAGAACTTGTATTCTTGTTTGCAGGGAATTGGATTTGGAGTCAGTGGTACATTTACATTTACATTACATTTAAGTCATTTAGCAGACGCTCTGGACAAAAAGTACATTTAAATTAAAGTGTGATATATGTCGAAGCAATCACATATAGGACCGTGGCGGTCACAAAATTTCATCAGCCGGTGATTGTCAAGCAAATAACTGTCGGTCTCATGGTAATTGACCGTTCATTAACATAAAACACATTTAGCATCTCCTGGCTTTCACACATAGCATGAAAGTCACTGATGCAGACCTATGGAACATCTACATTTTAAAAAGTAAAATAAATCCATGTAATATAGCCTACACCTTCACAATAAATCCATTATTTATTTTAGACATGTATAAAGAAACATGATATGAAGAAAATGTAGTGAAGAACAGAATAGCATACTCTGAGTTGTCCTTATGTTAGGTCCTGATCTGGCTATGCCATATATATATATACAGTATGTCTGTGGGCTACACTAGCTCATTTAGCAGACAAGGTTTGCTTAGAATTCCATGGCATTATTTTATATTATTTTAAAGTATGAAGAATACAATGGAACAAAGCTGAATAAAATAGAAAGGATATTTTTTCCAAACGATTTGTGGTTAACAAAGAAATAGGTACTCCTATATGCTTCATTTCGAGTTATTAAGGTCATTTTAGTTGTTCTCCAAATGCTGGGCTATATGTTTTGATATTTAATACATTGTAAGGCTGCATGATGTGACTCTAATGATGATTTGAAAAAAGTTGCTTGAAAGGCATGAGCTCTGCTTTGTTTTTTGTGCAGGCTGTACACACAGTCTCTCATTCACAATTTGAGAAGCACTTGACAATGCTTCGAATTTCCCGGCGGCATCCCCTTTGTGTGGCCATAATGCACCCTAAAAAAATCCATGCCTTTTGCAGCCCTTCACACATCTCTCTATCACGGCTGGTCTTTCTCACAGGCTACAAGTGAAGAACAGACACATCGGGGACGCAACTGCTCGCGTTGTTTCCAATTCCGAGGTGCATATTGTACTATCCCCCATAGTACAAAAGTTGACCTATTATATTCTGTGCGAGAAATAAATATAACAAACATAATCTGGGACAGTTGTGGGATGCGATAGATCCCAAATTAAAACAAACACCAGCATACATTTTTTTTTTTTACACAATGAGGCTGACACAACAGAGCAGAACTTTTAGATTAAAATGATGATAAACTATTAGGCTATTTCTTAATATTACGGCAGTAGGCTATAAGCACAAAAGTTCCATATGCGGGAAAACACCATTATCAGAAGTGACCACAAATGCGATTATCCATGTAATGCTTTTGTTATGAAGGTGCATTTTTATGGTGAAAATTATCTTACCCAAACTTGAAACTCATGCGCTGCTTATGTATGCCAGTAAGGCTCTACACCCCTTGTAAAGCAGATTCATGTGCTTAAAGTTATTTGGCCACTTTAGTTATGATACAAACCTTATCAAAACATATAGAACTATGGGCTAGGCTTCATGAGGTGTGCGACTATGATTAAAAAAAGTTTTAAAAAAAAGGGATTGTTCCTTGCCTTAAGCTGGGCATCATTCACAAGTGATAGGCTAATATTCTAACCATTAGACTATTCTTGATTGAATCTTGTCTTTACATCTACTAAATAATAGATGTGTGAAATTTGTTTTGATTTAGAATGGACCATTATCATGCACCTGTCTCAAAACAGGGGCAGGGTAAAAAAGACATGTCATCTCGGCACTTGGAGGACGCTTTTCCTATGGTTCATTTTCATGCCAGCCAGGTAGGCTATACTCCCATTGTATAGATAAGCAATGCGCTTAGTATTAGCTTAATATTAGGAACGTATTTGATAAACAAATATAGTAGGCCTAGCATATAGAAAGCTTTTGGGATCCTCCTCTTTTTAATAGAGGCCATCACTCTGTTTTCTCGCGCCATTTCATAGCCTATAGAAATGTTGCGCAAAATGAGCTAATGGGCTCTCATGAAGGGTTTGATTAGATTTTCGATAACATTTGCATTGATGTCAGAGTGATTAGAGGGACAGTAGAGAGCTAAGTACCAGGCAGTTAGCAAGTTTGGTTGGCTACTAATGACCATCAGCAGCATCAGAGCTTGGAGAAGACTAATTACCATGACTAAACAATCACATGGAATTTGACTACTTCATGACTAGTGACCACCAGTGTAGCAGTAATAGGGTCACCGCAACAGCATATCCTGAGGCATGCACAGGTGTGCTTTACTCTGTTGCAACGGAACAACTGCAGGACCAAAACAGCGGAGAAGTGTAGCCGTGCGCTTCACACTCATAGCTTTTACGGAAGTCGGCTTAATATTGCTGTTTACTTTTTACTTTGTGAATCAGGTGGATCACTGACTCTACCTTTAACGACAAAGTAACAGTAACATTTTACTTGAATCAGCTTCTTATAGACCCGATGTCACAGGAAGGCCAAAAAGATAATCAAAGACAACAACCACCCGAGCCACTGCCTGTTCACCCCGCTACCATCAGAAGGCGAGGTCAGTCCAGGTGCATCAAAGCTGGGACTGAGAGACTGAAAAATAGTTTCTATCTCAAGGCCATCAGACTGTTAAACAGCCATCACTAACACAGAGAGGCTGCTGCCTACATACAGACTGAAATCATTGGCCACTCTAACAAATGGATCCCCAGTCACTGTACTAACGCCACTTTAATAATGATGTTTACATATCTTGCATTACTCATCCCATATGTTTATACTGTATTTTATACCATCTATTGCATCTTGCCTATGCCACTCGGTAATTGCTCATCCATATATACATATTCTTATTTCATCCCTAAACTTAGATTTGTGTGTATAAGGTAGTTGTTGTGAAATTGTTAGATTACTTGAGGCACAAGCATTTCGCTACACTCGCATTAACATCTGCCAACCATGAGTATGTGACAAATAAAATTTGATTAGATTTGATTTGATTTGGAAAAGCACACACAGTGTGACAGTGACAGTGCATTTCAGAGCAAAAACCAAGCCATGCGGTTCTCCGTAGAGCTCAGAGTCAGGATTGTGTCGGGGCACAGATCTGGGATAGGGTACCAAAACATTTCTACTGAATTGAAGGTCCTCAAGAACACAGTGGCCTCCATCACTCTAAAATGTAAGTTTGGAACCACCAAGACTTTCCTTTGAGCTGGCCGCCCGGCCAAACTGAGTAATCGGGGGAGAAAGGCCTTGGTCAGGGAGGTGACCAAGAACCCGATGGTCACTCTGACAGAACTCCAGAGTTCCTCTGTGGAGATGGGAAAATCTTCCAGAGGAACAACAATCTCTGCAGCACTCCACCAATCAGGCCTTTATGGTAGAGTGGCCAGACGGTTGCCACTCCTCAGTAAAAGGCAAATGACAGCCCGCTTGGAGTTTGCCAAAAGGCACCTAAAGGACTCTCAGCCCATGAGAAACAAGATTCTCTGGTCTGATGAAACCAAGATTGAACTCTTTGGCCTGAACGCCAAGTGTCATGTCTGGAGGAAACCTGGCACCATCCCTACGGGGAAATATGGTGGTGGCAGCATCATGCGGTGGGGATGTTTTTCACGGACAGGGACTGGGATACTAGTCAGGATCGAGGGAAAGATGAATGGAGCAAAGTACAGAGCGATCCTTGATGAAAACCTGCTCCAGAGCGCTCAGAATGGGGCGAGGATTCACCTTCCAACAGGACAATGACCCTAATGCACACAGCCAAGACAAAGCAGGAGTGACTTCGGGACACGTCTCTGAATGTCCATGAATGGCCCAGCCAGAGCCTGGACTTAAACCAGATCTAACATCTCTGGAGAGATCTAAAAATAGCTGTGCAGTGACACTCCCCATCCAACCTGACAGAGCTTGAGAGGATCTGCAGAGAAGAATGGGAGAAACTCCCCAAATACAGGTGTGCCAAGCTTGTAGCATTACATTTACATTTACATTTAAGTCATTTAGCAGACGCTCTTATCCAGAGCGACTTACAAATTGGTGCATTCACCTTATGATATCCAGTGGAACAACCACTTTACAATAGTGCATCTAACTCTTTTAAGGGGGGGGGTTAGAAGGATTACTTTATCCTATCCTAGGTATTTCTTAAAGAGGTGGGGTTTCAGGTGTCTCCGGAAGGTGGTGATTGACTCCGCTGACCTGGCGTCGTGAGGGAGTTTGTCCACCATTGGGGTGCCAGAGCAGCGAACAGTTTTTGACTGGGCTGAGCGGGAACTGTACTTCCTCAGAGGTAGGGAGGCGAGCAGGCCAGAGGTGGATGAACGCAGTGCCCTTGTTTGGGTGTAGGGCCTGATCAGAGCTGAAGGTAGGAGGTGCCGTTCCCCTCACAGCTTCCGTAGGCAAGCACATGGTCTTGTAGCGGATGCGAGCTTCAACTGGAAGCCAGTGGAGAGAGCGGAGGAGCGGGGTGACGTGAGAGAACTTGGGAAAGTTGAACACCAAACGGGCTGCGGCGTTCTGGATGAGTTGTAGGGGTTTAATGGCACAGGCAGGGAGCCCAGCCAACAGCGAGTTGCAGTAATCCAGACGGGAGATGACAAGTCCTGGATTAGGACCTGCGCCGCTTCCTGCGTGAGGCAGGGTCGTACTCTGCGAATGTTGTAGACGCATGAACCTACAGGAAGGGTCACCGCCTTGATGTTAGTTGAGAACGACAGGGTGTTGTCCAGGATCACGCCAAGGTTCTTAGCACTCTGGAGGAGGACACAATGGAGTTGTCAACCGTGATGGCGAGATCATGGAACGGGCAGTCCTTCCCGGGAGGAAGAGCAGCTCCGTCTTGCCGAGGTTCAGCTTGAGGTGGTGATCCGTCATCCACACTGATATGTCTGCCAGACATGCAGAGATGCGATTCACCACCTGGTTATCAGAGGGGGAAAGGAGAAGAATTAATTGTGTGTCGTCTGCATAGCAATGATAGGAGAGACCATGTGAGGATATGACAAGCCAAGTGACTTGGTGTATAGCGAGAATAGGAGAGGGCCTAGAACAGAGCCCTGGGGGACACCAGTGGTGAGAGCACGTGGTTGCGGAGACAGATTCTCGCCACGCCACCTGGTAGGAGCGACCTGTCAGGTAGGACGCAATCCAAGCGTGGGCCGCGCCGGAGATGCCCAGCTCGGAGAGGGTGGAGAGCATCATACCAAAGAAGACTCGAGGCTGTAATCGCTGTCAAAGGTGCTTCAATAAAGTACTGAGTAAAGGGTCTGAATACTTACAGTTGAAGTCAGAAGTTTACATACACCTTAGCCAAATACATTTAAACTCATTTTTTGTAATTCCTGACATTTAATCGAAGTAAAAATGTCCTGTCTTAGGTCAGTTAGGATCACCACTTTATTTTAAGAATGTCAAATGTCAGAATAATAGTAGAGAGAATGATTTATTTCAGCTTTTATTTATTTCATTACATTCCCAGTGGGTCAGAAGTTTACATAGTGTTTGGTAGCCTTGCCTTTAAATTGTTTAACTTGGGTCAAACGTTTCGGGTAGCCTTCCACAAGCTTCCCACAATAAGTTGGGTGAATTTTGGCCCATTCCTACTGACAGAGTTGGTGTAACTGACTCAGGTTTGTAGGCCTCCTTGCTCGCACACACTTTTTCAGTTCTGCCCACACATTTTCTATAGGATTGAGGTCAGGGCTTTGTTACGGCCACTCCAATACCTTGACTTTGTTGTCCTTAAGCCAATTTGCCACAGCTTTGGAAGTATGCTTGGGGTCATTGTCCATTTGGAAGACCCATTTGCGACCAAGCTTTAACTTCCTGACTGATGTCTTGAGATGTTGCTTCAATATATCCACATAATTTTCCATCCTCATGATGCCATCTATTTTGTGAAGTGCACCAGACACTCCTGCAGCAAAGCACCCCCACAACATGATGCTACCACCCCAGTGCTTCACGGTTGGGATGGTGTTCTTCAGCTTGCAAGTTTCCTCCAAACATAACGATGGCCATTATGGTCAAACAGTTCTATTTTGTTTCATCAGACCAGAGTACATTTCTCCAAAAAGTACGATCTTTGTCCAAATGTGCAGTTGCAAACCGTAGTCTGTTTTTTTTATGGCGGTTTTGGAGCAGTGGCTGCTTCCTTGCTCAGTGCCTTTCAGGTTATGTCGATATAGGACTCGTTTTACTGAGGATATAGATACTTTTGTACCTGTTTCCTCCAACATCTTCACAAGGTCCTTTGCTGTTGTTCTGGGATTGATTTGCACTTTTCGCACCAAAGTACGTTCATCTCTAGGAGACAGAACGTGTCTCCTTCCTGAGCGGTATGACGGCTGCGTGGTCCCATGGTGTTTATACTTGCGTACTATTGTTTGTACAGATGAAAGTGAGAAATTCAGCAAGACCTAGAAAAACAATTGTAGACCTCACAAGTCTAGTTCATCTTGGGAGCAATTTAAACGCCTGAAGGTACCACTTTCATCTGTACAAATAAGTACGCAAGTATAAACACCATGGGACCACGCAGCCGTCATACGCTCAGGAAGGAGACACGTTCTGTCTCCTAAGATGAACGTACTTTGGTCGAAAAGTGCAAATCAATCCAGAACAACAGCAAGGACCTGTGTAGAAGTTGGGAGGAAACAGGTAAAAAGTATCTATCATCTCAGTAAAACGAGTCCTATATCGACATAACCTGAAAGGCACTGAGCAAGGAAGCAGCACTGCTCCAAAACCGCCATAAAAAAAACAGACTACGGTTTGCAACTGCACATTTGGACAAAGATCGTACTTTTTGGAGAAATTACTCTGGTCTGATGAAAAAATAGAACTGTTTGACCATAATGGCCATCGTTATGTTTGGAGGAAACTTGCAAGCTGAAGAACACCATCCCAACCGTGAAGCACTGGGGTGGTAGCATCATGTTGTGGGGGTGCTTGCAGGAGTGTTCTGTGCACTTCACAAAATAGATGGCATCATGAGGATGAGAAATTATGTGGATATATTGAGCAACATCTCAAGACATCAGTCAGGAAGTTAAAGTTGGTCACAAATGGGTCTTCCAAATGGACAATGACCCAAGCATACTTCCAAAGCTGTGCAAATTGGCTTAAGGACAACAAAGTCAAGGTATTGGAGTGGCCGTAACAAAGCCCTGACCTCAATCCTAACGAAAATGTGTGGAGAGATTGAAAAAGTGTGTGCGAGCAAGAGGCCTACAAACCTGAGTCAGTTCACCAACTTGTCAGTAGGAATGGGCCAAAATTCACCCAACTTTTTGTGGAAAGCTTGTGGAGAGCTACCCGAACGTTTGACCCAAGTTAAACAATTTAAAGGCAAGGCTACAAAACATATGTAAACTTCTGACCCACTGGGAATGTAATGAAATAAATAAAAGCTGAAATAAATCATTCTCTCTACTATATTCTGAATTTGACATTCTTAAAATAAAGTGGTGATCCTAACTGACCTAAGACAGGACATTTTTACTTCGATTAAATGTCAGGAATTACAAAAAATGAGTTTAATGTATTTGGTAGGTGTATGTAAACTTCTGACTTCAACTGTAAGTATTCAGACCCTTTACTCAGTATTATTGAAGCACCTTTGACAGCGATTACAGCCTCGAGTCTTCTTTGGTATGATGCTCTCCACCCTCTCCGAGCTGGGCATCTCCGGCGCGGCCCACGCTTGGATTGCGTCCTACCTGAACAGGTGTGCTCACAGGTGGCGTGGGAGAATCTGTCTCCGCACCACGTGCTCTCACCACTGGTGTCAAGGGCCTCTGTCTAGGCCCTCTCCTATTCTCGCTATACACCAAGTCACTTGCTCTGTCATTATCACATGGTCTCTCCTATCATTGCTATGCAGACGACACACAATTAATCTTCTCTTTCCCCCTCTGATAACCAGGTGGTGAATCGCATCTCTGAATGTCTGGCAGACATATCAGTGTGGATGACGGATCACCACCTCAAGCTGAACCTCGGCAAGACGGAGCTGCTCTTCCTCCCGGGAAGGGACTGCCCGTCATGATCTCGCCATCACGGTTGACAACTCCATTGTGTCCCTCCAAGAGTGCTAAGAACTTGGGTGATCCTGGACAAACCCGCTTCGTTCTCAACTAACATCAAGGGGTGACCCGTTCCGTAGGTTCATGCTCTACAACATTCGCAGAGTACGACCCTGTCACGCAGGAAGCGGCGCATCTAATCCAGGCACTTGTCTCTCCCGTCTGGATTACTGCAACTCGCTGTTGGCTGGGCTCGCCTGTGCCTTAAACTACAACTCATCCGAAAGCCGAGCCCGTTCTGGTGTTCAACTCCCAAGTTCTCTCACGACCACGTCCTCCGTCTCTCCCTCGGCTTCCAGTTGAAGCTCGCATCGCTAAAAGACCATGGTGCTTGCCTACGGAAGCTGTGAGGGGAACGGCACCTCGTACCTTCAGGCTCTGATCGGCCCTACAACAAAAGGGCACTGGTTCATCGACCTCTGGGCTGCTGCCCCCTACCTCTGAGGAAGTACAGTTCCGGCTCGCCGCTACCTGTTTCGTGCTCTGCACCCATGGTGAGACAAACTCCCTCACGACGCCAGGTCAGCGGAGTCAATCACCACCTTCCGGAGACACCTGAAACCCCACCTCTTTAAGGAATACTAGGATAGGATAAAGTAATCCTTCTAACCCCTTAAAAGGAGTTAGATGCACTATTGTAAAGTGGTTGTTCCACTGGATATCATAAGGTGAATGCACCAATTTGTAAGTCGCTCTGGATAAGAGCGTCTGCTAAATGACTTAAATGTAAATGTAAATGTAATGCTACAAGCTTGGCACACCTGTATTTGGGGAGTTTCTCCCATTCTTCTCTGCAGATCCTCTAGCTCTGTCAGGTTGGATGGGGAGTGATTCTGCACAGCCTATTTTTAGATCTCTCCAGAGATTTGTGATCTGGTTTAAGTCCAGGCTCTGGCTGGGCCATTCATGGACATTCAGAGACGTGTCCCCGAAGTCACTCCTGCTTTGTCTTGGCTGTGTCATTAGGGTCATTGTCCTGTTGGAAGGTGAATCCTCGCCCATTCTGAGCGCTCTGGAGCAGGTTTTCATCAAGGGATCGCTCTGTACTTGCTCCATTCATTTCCCTCGATCCTGATTAGTATCCCAGTCCTGTCCGTGAAAAAACATCCCACCGCTGAATGCTGCACCAACTTTTCCCCGTAGGGAATGGTGCCAGGTTTCCTCCAGACATGACACTTGGCGTTCAGGCCAAAGAGTTCAATCTTGGTTTCATCAGACCAGAGATCTTGTTTTCTCATGAGGCTGAGAGTCCTTTTAGGTGTTTTGCAAACCTCAAGCGGGCTGTCATTTGTTTTTACTGAGGAGTGGCAACCGTCTGGCCACTTACATAAGGCCTGATTGTGTGGAGTGCTGCAAGAGATTGTTGTCCTCTGGAAGATTTTCCCATTCCACAGAGGAATCTGGAGTTCTGTCAGAGTGACATCGGGTCTTGGTCCTCTCCTGACCAAGGCCTTTCTCCCCCGATTACTCAGTTTGGCCGGGCGGCCAGCTCAAAGGAAAGTCTGGTGGTTCCAAACTTACATTTTAGAGTGATGGAGGCCACTGTGTTCTTGAGGACTTCAATTCAGTAGAAATGTTTTGGTCACCCTATCCAGATCTGTGCCCCGCACAATCCTGACTCTGAGCTCTGCGAAGAACAGAGTGGTTGGTTTTGCTCTGAAATGCATCGTCACTGTCACCTGTGTGTGCTTTTCCAAATCAAATCAAATCTAAATCAAATTTATTTGTCAATACTCATGGTTGGCAGATGTTAATGCGAGTGTAGCGAAATGCTTTGTCCTCAAGTAATTAAACAATTTCAACAACAACTACCTTATACACACAATCTAAGTTTAGGAGAAATAAGAATATGTATA
>NC_036846.1:12468167-12504051 GCF_002910315.2 Salvelinus sp. IW2-2015 | reverse complement strand
CATGGGAAAATCAAAAGAAATCAGCCAAGACCTCAGAAAAACAATTGTAGACCTCCACAAGTCTAGTTCATCCTTGGGAGCAATTTCCAAACGCCTGAAAGTACCACAGATTTCTTTTGATTTTCCCATGATGTCAAGCAAAGAGGCACTGAGTTTGAAGGTAGGCTTTGAAATTCACAGGTACACCTCCATTTGACTCAAATTATGTGAATTAGCCTATCAGAAGCTTCTAAAGCCATAACATAATTTTCTGGAATTTTCCAAACTGTTTAAAGGCACAGTCAATTTAGTGTATGTAAACTTCTGACCCACTGGAATTGTGAAACAGTGAATTATAAGTGAAATAGTCTGTCTGTAAACAATTGTTGGAAAAATTACTTGTGTCATGCACAAAGTAGACGTCCTAACCGACTTGCCAAAACTATAGTTTGTTAACAAGAAATTTGGAGAGTGGTTGAAAAATCAGTTTTAATGACTCCAACCTAAGTGTATGTAAACTTCCGACTTCAACTGTATGGAAATGTGATATTTCAGTTTTCTATTTTTAATACATTTGCAAAAGTTTCTAAAACCGCTGTACCGTGGGTCTATTCTCTGCTGATGCACAGTGAATTGAATATTCATTCAGATTATTTATTGGACATCCATGTAATGTTTGTTTATCTGGGCTGTATTATGTTCATAGACACTGTGATTAAAAAACGTATGCAGACAGTGAAAGCTATTACATTGCCAATTAAAATAATAATAATCTGTCCCACATGCTCTATAATTGTTTACAGCACTCAATAATTGTTTACTGCATATATTATAGTTTATGTAGATTCAGAAGCTGTTAAGACTCATAAAGTGAATGTAATATTAGAGACCTTGAATGGTTGCTTTTTTCTTGCTGTTGTAACTTCCACTGAGGGTATCTTATCTCAAATCAAATCAAATTTTATTTGTCACATACTCATGGTTGGCAGATGTTAATGCGAGTGTAGCGAAATGCTTGTGCTTCTAGTTCCGACCATTGACCGTTTTTCTGTCTCTCGGTCCCAGCTTTGATGCACCTGTACTGACCGCGCCTTCTGGATGATAACGGGGTGAACAGGCAGTGGTGGTTGTTGTCCTTGATGATCTTTTTGGCCTTCCTGTGACATCGGGTGGTGTAGGTGTCCTGGAGGGCAGGTAGTTTGCCCCCGGTGATGCGTTGTGCAGACCTCACTACCCTCTAGAGAGACTTACGGTTGTGGGCAGAGCAGTTGCCGTACCAGGCGGTGATACAGCCCGACAGGATGCTCTCGATTGTGCATCTGTAAAAGTTCGTGAGTGTTTTTGGTGACAAGCCAAATTTCTTCACCCTCCTGAGGTTGAAGAGGTGCTGTTGCGCCTTCTTCACCACACTGTCTGTGTGGGTGGACCATTTCAGTTTGTCCGTGATGTGTACGCCGAGGAACTTAAAGCTTTCCACCTTCTCCACTACTGTCCCGTCGATGTGGATAAGGGGGTGCTCCCTCTGCTGTTTCCCGAGGTCTACGAACATCTCCTTTGTTTTGTTGACATTGAGTGTGAGGTTATTTTCCTGACACCACACTCCGAGGGCCCTCACCTCCTCCCTGTAGGCCGTCTCGTCGTTGTTGGTAATCAAGCCTACCATTGTAGTGTTGTCTGCAAACTTGATGATTGAGTTGGAGGCGTGCATGGCCACGCAGTCATGGGTGAACAGGGAGTAGAGGAGAGGCCTTAGAACGCACCCTTGTGGGGCCCCAGTGTTGAGGATCAGCGGGGTGGAGATGTTGTTTCCTACCCTCACCACCTGGGGTCGGCCCGTCAGAAAGTCCAGGACCCAGTTGCACAGGTCGGGGTCGAGACCCAGGGACTCGAGCTTAATGACGGGTTTGGAGGGTACTATGGTGTTAAATGCTGAGCTGTAATCGATGAACAGCATTCTTACATAGGTATTTCTCTTGTCGAGATGGGTTAGGGCAGTGTGCAGTGTGATTGTGATTGCGTCGTCTGTGGACCTTTTGGGGCGGTAAGCAAATTGGAGTGGGTCTAGGGTGTCAGGTAGRGTGGAGGTGATATGATCCTTGACTAGTCTCTCAAAGCACTTCATGATGACGGAAGTGAGTGCTACGGGACGATAGTCGTTTAGCTTTCTTGGGAACAGGAACAATGGTGGCCCTCTTGAAGCATGTGGGAACAGCAGACTGGGATAGGGATTGATTGAATATGTCCGTAAACACACCAGCCAGCTGGTCTGCGCATGCTCTGAGGACGCGTCTAGCGATGCCGTCTGGGCCGGCAGCCTTGCGAGGGTTAACATGTTTAAATGTTTTACTCACGTTGGCTGTGGTGAAGGAGAGCCCACAGGTTTTGGTATTGGGCCATGTCAGTGGTACTGTATTGTCCTCAAAGCGAGCAAATAAGTTGTTTAGTTTGTCTGGGAGCAAGACATCGGTGTCCACAACTGAGATGGTTTTCTTTTTGTCATCCGTGATTGACTGTAGACCCTGCCACATACGTCTCGTGTCTGAGCCGTTGACTTGCAACTCTACTTTGTCTCTAAACTGACTCTTAGCTTGTTTGATTGCCTTGAAGGCAATATTTCCGGTCGTTTTGCCATTTTAAAAGCAGTGGTTTGCGCTTTCAGTTTTGCGCGAATGCTGCCATCAATCCACGGTTTCTGGTTGGGGAAGGTTTTAATAGTCACCGTGGGTACAACATCACCGATGCACTTGCTAATAAACTCGCTCACCGAATCAGCGTATACATCAATGTTGTTGTCCGATGCTATCCGAAACATTTCCCAGACCACGTGATCGAAGCAATCTTGAAACGTGAAATCAGATTGATCGGACCAGCGTTGAACGACCTGAGCACGGGCGTTTCCTGATTTAGTTGCTGTCTATAGGCTGGGAGCAACAAAATGGAGTCGTGGTCAGATTTGCCGAAAGGAGGGTGAAGGAGGGCTTTGTATGCGTCGCGGAAGTTAGAGTAGCAATAATCCAGAATTTTGCCAGCCCGGGTCGCGCATTGATATGCTGATAAAATTTAAGGAGCCTTGTTTTCAGATTAGCCTTGTTAAAATCCCCAGCTACAATAAATGCAGCCTCAGGATATGTGGTTTCCAGTTGACATAGAGTCCAATGAAGTTATTTCAGGCCCGTCGAGGTGTCTGCTTGGGAGTGATATACACGGCTGTGATTATAATCGAAATTCTCTTGGTAGATAATGCGGTCAGCATTTGATTGTAAGGAATTCTAGGTCAGGTGAACAAAAGGACTTGAGTTCCTGTATGTGTTATGATCACACCACGACTCGTTAACAATAAGGCATACACCCCCGCCCTTCTTCTTACCAGAGAGATGTTTGGTTCTGTCGGCGCAATGTGTGAAGAAACCGGGAGACTGTACCGACTGATAACGTATCCTGAGTGAGTTTCCGTGAAACAGAGAATGTTACAATCTTTGATGTCTCTCTGGAAGGCAACCCTTGCTCGAATTTCGTCTACCTTGCTGTCAAGAGACTGGACATTGGCGAGTTGTATACTCGGGAGCGGTGAGCGATGTGCCCGTCTGCGGAGCCTGACCAGAAGACCGCACCGCCTGCCCCTTCTACGCCGCAGTTATTTTGGGTCGCCTACTGGGATCCGATCCATTGTCCTGGGTAGAGGTCCAAACAGAGGATCCGCTTTGGGAAAGTCGTATTCCTGGTTGTAATGTTGGTAAGTTGACGTTACTCTTATATCCAATAGTTCCTCCCGGCTGTATGTAATAAGACTTAAGATTTCCTGGGGTAACAGTGTAAGAAATAATATCCAATCAAAAAAATAATGTCCAATCAATTGAATTTACCACTGGTGGACGGCAATCAAGTTGTAGAAACATCTCAAGGATGATCAATGGAAACAGGATACACCTGAGCTCAATTTCGAGTCTAATAGCAAAGGGTCTGAATACTTATAAGGCATTTCTGTTTTTTTGTAGATGTTCAAACATTTCAAAAAAGCTGTTTTTGCTTTGTCATTATGGGGTATTGTGTGTAGACTGATGAGGCAAAAATGTATTTTATCCATTTTAGAATAAGGCTGTAACGTACAGCCTTATCATAAAACTGCCACAAAATAGATGGATGGATATTTGTTTTATTCAAAGCTACTGATCCAGTAGGTAGGTTGTCATTCTGCACTAACATACTTGCTCATTGGTTCTTGAATACATTTTACCCAACTTACCTGTCATAAGCATAATGGATATTGGAACAAGGCAAGGCAGAGTACACTGACTAGCCCTTTCCTGCAGTCAAATGACCTAGGGGCCTCATGAGTGGAATGTGATTAATATTTTCACAATTATTAATTTAAAAAGAATTAACAACAAAAATCCAGTGTTTCTATGTCAAACGGTTTTGTTATATTTCAGTCTTCTGTGATTGTAACGAGTGCGCTGCACTGCGAGTTGGGATGCAAGTACAGGGAGCGAATATTTAATAAATAAATGGAACATAATACAAAACAAGAAACACGAACAGCACACATGAAACTGAAACAATAACACCTGGGGAAGGAACCAAAGGGAGTGACATAAATAGGGCAGGTAATCAAGGAGGTGATGGAGTCCAGGTGAGTGTCATGAGGCACTGATGCGCGTGACGATGGTGACAGGCGTGCGCAGTAATCAGCAGCCTGGTGACCTAGAGGCCGGAGAGGGAGCACACGTGACAGTACCCCCTCCTTGATGTGCGGCTCCAGCCTCAGGACGCCAATCAAAATGACGATCCCGGGGATCAGGAGTGGACCGGTCACCTCTGCTGAAGAGCGGAAACCTGTCGATCCGGGAGCATGGCGGCCTAGAGCACCGGAGAGAGCATACGTGACAGTACCACCTCCCCGGCACGAAGCTCCAGCTGCAGGACGCCAACCAAAGGGACAATCCAGGGGATCAGGAGCAGACCGGTTGCCTCCGCTGAGGGACGAAACCTGACAAACCGGTTGAGGCGTGAGAGCCTGTCGAGCCAGCTGAGGCATGGGAGCCTGTCGAGCCAGCTGAGGCATGGGAACCTGTCGAGCCAGCTGAGGCATGGGAACCTGTCGAGCAAGCTGAGGCATGGGAGCCTATCAATCCCGCTGAGGTATGGAAATCTGTTGAGCCAGCTGAGGCAGGGGAACCCGTCGAACCCGCCGAGGCTTGGGAACCTGTCAAGCCAGCTGAAGCGTGAGAGTCAGACGAACCGGCTGAGGCCTCCCTGGTAGCTCCAGTACTGACACCCAGACCCGACATCACCCTCAACACAAAAACAAAACAAACTCTCCCTGATGCTTTCCTTTGGTGAGGCGTTATTCTGTAAGGAGTGCGCTGAGAGTACAGGGAGTGAGTACAGGGAGTGAATATCTAATAAATAAATGGAACATAACACAAAACAAGACACACGAACAGCACACAGACATGAAACTGAAACAGAAACAATAATGCCTGGGAAAGGAACCAGAGGGAGTGACATAAATAGGGCAGGTAATCAAGGAGGTGATGGAGTCCAGGTGAGTGTCATGAGGCGCTGATGCGCGTGACGATGGTGACAGGTGTACGCAATAATCAGCAGCCTGGTGACCTAGAGGCCGGAGAGGGAGCACATGTGACAGTGATGTACAGTACAAGTCATAAGTTTGGATACACCTACTCATTCAAGGGTTTTTCTTTATTTTTACTATTTTCTTCATTGTAGAATAATAGTGAAGACATCAAAACTATGAAATAACACATATGGAAGCATGTAGTAACCAACAAAGTGTTAAAAAAATCTAAATATATTTAATATTTGACATTCTTCTAAGTAACCACTCTTTGCCTTGATGACAGCTTTGCATACCCTTGGCATTCTCTCAACCAGCTTCATGAGGTAGTCACCTGGAATGCATTTCAATTAACATGTATGCCTTGTTAAAAGTTAATTTGTGGAATTTCATTCCTTTGTAATACGTTTGAACCAATCAGTTGTGTTCTGACAAGATAGGGGTTGTATACAGATGATAGCCCTATTTGGTCAAAGACCAAGTCCATATTATGGCAAGAACAGCTCAAATAAGCAAAGAGAAAGTAACAGACACATCACAACATCAACTGTTCAGAGGAGACTGTGAATCAGGCCTTCGTGGTTGAATTGCTGCAAAGGAAACCACTACTAAAGGACACCAATAAGAAGAGACTTGCTAGGGCTAAGAAACACGAGCAATGGACATTAGACCGGTGGAAATCTGTCCTTTGGTCTGATGAGTCCAAATTTCAGATTTTTGGTCCCAACCGCTGTGTCTTTGTGAGACGCAGAATAGGTGAACGGATGATCTCTGCATGTGTGGTTTCCACTGTGAAGCATGGAGGAGGAGGCGTGATGGTGTGGGGGTGCTTTGCTGGTGACACCGACAGTGATTTATTTAGAATTCAAGGCACCCTTAACCAGCATGGCTACCACCGCATTCTGCAGCGATACGCCATCGCATCTGGTTTGCGCTTAGTGGGACTATCATTTGTTTTTCAACAGGAGAATGACCCAACACACCTCCAGGCTGTTTAAGGGCTATTTGTCCAAGAAGGAGAGTGCTGCCTCAGATGACCTGGCCTCCACAATCACCCGATCTCAACCCAGTTGAGATGGTTTGGGAGTTGGATCGCAGAGTGAAGGAAAAGCAGCTAACACGTGCTCAGCATATGTGGGAACTCCTTCAAGACTGTTAGAAAAGCATTCCAGGTGAAGCTGGTTGAGAGAATGCCAAGAGTGTGCAAAGCTGTCATCAAGGCAAAGGGTGGCTACTTTGAAGCATCTAAAATATACAATATATTTTGATTTGTTTAACACTTTTTTGGCTACTACATGATTCTATATGTGTTATTTCATAGTTGTGGTGTCTTCACTATTATTCTACAATGTAGAAAATAGTAAAAATAAAGAAAACCCTTGAATGAGTAGGTGTGTCCAAACTTTTGACTGGTACTGTATATTAAGTGTAATATTGGGATGCAAACTCTAAATATCTTTATCTGACATGGTACAGGTGTCTTTTTTTTAAAGCTCATAACCATGTGTGAGGTGTATACTTTTGTAACAATGTTGATTTGTTTAAGACTACCAAGAAACACTCTGTGTGACCCTGATTTAGCCCAATGCAGTAAAAGGATAACTTTCATATACTTACAGCATTTATCGGACTTGGTCCCGATGTCGATGATGGGCATCCCAAAATACTTGTCAAAAAGATGGGGCCATCCGTTGTTATCTCCTAGGAAACAAAATATCAACACATTATTATACTGGTCAGAAATAATACAAAGTAAAACCCTACAGCAAACATCAATGTTGTATCATACTTTTATTAATAATTTAGACGTGCTGGCCAAGGTGTCATTTAATGCCTTCTACAAGACAGCAGGAATAAACTACTTTCAGCCTGGCATCAGCTTGATATCCATAACTCAGCCAGTAGGCTTCAAGTTTTGACACTGTAGATTCTCCCTCAATAAGTCTGGGGCTTAGCCTTGATGTCAATCTGTTTCTACTCTCTTGCCAACTCCTTATGGAGCTGCCATGTTTGGCTTGACAATGACAGCAATGAAGTTGGCAGGAACACTAACAGATCTGGGGCCAGGCTTTCCAGGGCTCATTCGTTGAACCATGAGAAGATAAATAGATTGCCTATTTCGGTAGATCAATCTGAAATGAAGTTTAGGTTTGCCGATATAAATACTACAAGCTTTTAGGTCAATCCATGTCAATAGATCTGTTTTTTAAAAATGGACAGAGAAAGAAGTAATTATGTTTACAAGGAAAGTGTGTCATTTCTAACAGCTTCCTCATTACCAGTGCAAATGGATGTGCTGTTTTAGCTGCCTTCCAACCTAATGCAGCATCATCAATCACAAGTGTCACAGATTTCAAAAGTTCAGCATTGATTTTCTGCTTCAGTGATAACATTCAAGTTAGGCCTTAAAGCTATGGGCTTTCTTCGGCTATTTGCTATGGGGATCAGTATGGTCTTTCAGTGAGTAACAACCTCCTCTGTATCCTGGCTTCACGCACCAGTTTCCTGCCCAAATGGATGTGACATACTTTGATAATACAACTCTTACATCCTACTCATATTAATTAGACCAATAGAACCCTCCATGTAGTTTCTGAGTGAAAAATACCTTCCTCAACCCATATCACGTCGCATGGCTGAACTGCTGAGCTCTTCCCATGATTAAAATGGTAGCTATCCAGGAGAGTTTGCACTACGGAATCCCAATAGTCGACCTTTAAAATATCATCATGACACTGAGGCTGCATCTCATCTCATCATGGGTCAGGTGAAAGTGTACTGTTCAACAACAGTTGAAATCAATCAGCAAATGCATTTTTAAACCATATGTCAATTATTTGCGACGTGAGCAACTATTTCCCTGTTTTGTTGAGCTAAACTTATTTTAAGGCTTTTAATGAGATCCAGTGTTTGTGGGCTTGGCTGCTATACGTTCAATAACTTCCTTGTTGTGCATTGACACAAACACATTAAATCAAGGTATACCATTCAACAACAGATTTCTAAAACACATATGTTCAAGTTATTATTTCCAACATGTGGAACTATTTAATTGTCTTTGATGAGGTAAACTTATTTTAAGGCTTTTAAAGATATGTAATCCCAGTGGATTTGCTATTAGGTTCAATAAATTCCCTGTGGAGAGCACGGTCACAAATACATTATTTCATTATGAAAATATCATGCAAGGCCACTTATACTCAATACTAACATGTGATTGTGATTTCCATACTCATATGGTGTATAGGGACACATTCACACACACTGGCAGAGCTGAAACAACATTCAACTCTACTGCTATGGAAACCTGTGTCACCTTTTCAAATAGTGTCAGACATCCTTTCAAAACCAAGTAATATTAAAGTTATGAGTGACTGGCATCAGAATGTTATGTTTTTCCTCATCTAAAGAGTTAATAAACTCAGTCTTATTCAGTTCAAACTTTTAATTAAATATAGTCATATCAGTGACTTCCTGGCCCATGACATAATGACAGCAAATCAATGCACTGTAAGGGGCTAAAAATTAATTAAGGGTTGATTTTGCAAACACGTACACTTTTGGATGTTAAATGTTTTGAAAATGAAACCTCTTGAAAATGCTTTTTATCTATCTGAATATTTTCTTCACTCTGTCTGGAAACAAGATCTAATAGTGGCTGAGACCATACTTTTTAAGAATATAAAGATTTTTATCGATTTTCCCAAATGCCCAAGCAGAAATAACATTACCATCACGTCATAAAATGTGCGATTTTAGATTAAAAGGAAATTACAGAAATCGTGACTAAGGTATTTTATATAACATTTCACATGATTTGTTTTTACTATTTGGATGTTTTAATTATATGTATTCATCATTGTCAAGTCTAAATGTTTATATATGCCTTGATGATACTCAGAAACATGTATTTACCAACTCAAAATGTTAATATTTGACATTATTTTAGGAATTATCTTAAAAACATGCATATAAGGTTCACATATGGGACAAATCATCAATATCAATTGTAATTTAATACACCCTTTCCTCAAAAATATGTACCGTGATGGAAATAACTTAGCATTGTGGTAATGACAGAGTGTGGTGGAAATGACATTTCATATAAAACAACTGATGAAAAATACAATTTTGTCACAGTTATACATGTTTAATGTATGAACTAATACATTTGGGAATTACATTTTTACAGTATTTGGTCATAAATAGCAGGGATTCTAGCATGCTATCTCCAGTTGAACAGCTAGCATACAATGTATCCTAAATACGTAAAATTAAAACATAATTTMTAAAATCTTACATCATTTAATGAAATTATAGCCTATTTGGTAATGACGTACAATAAAATATTATCTTCTCAAGTCATATTTACCTTTATTTTTCTATCATTTTCCAGCATAAAAATGTGAATCTCCCTCCATGACATCCATGTGCTCCAGTCACTATTTACATCCATGGTAACCAAGAACACAAACTTTTGAAAAAAACTTTATTATCATGTAATCCGCTTGTCGTGGTGGTAATCACCCAAAACTTAGACACGACTGTATTTTGTGTAAAAACAATTAACGAGTGGCTTATACACATCTAATATGTATATAGTTTCCATTTATTTGAATATTTTTTTAAACAGATGCATTAAATATTTTCTAATTTTAAAGACCTTTGTAAGTGTAATACTGTACATAGTAGAATGTCAAAAGTATGGGTGTGAGACAGGACAATTTTAGTCTCTACTTAATGGATGTGAAATAAAAATATCTAAATTCACATTTTATCCGAAAAATCTAGCCCTGAGACACAAAAAGTCCCGTATTTGCAAAATCACCCTAAAATGAAAACTCATTGAGAAATGGAAGTCTTGAGGGTGTTTAAGGTGGAACATAAAATCACCACGTTCTCCTTATAACTCATTTTAATAGCAAACGTAATTCAATGAACAAAGGTTTACATCTCTGACGTTGTTCCCACACAGACAGTTTGTAGACACTGATCTTAGAAACTGATGCTGTATCCTTCTGCAGCCCATGTTATTTTAGACATTCCCTAAAGTTTTCACAAAACAAGACAGTCCATAACTTCTTTAGCGACCCCTGCTGTCTGAACGTATTTTGTTTTCGTGCTGATCTCGCTCTTTTCCCATCTTGCYTTTGGAGAGAGCGTCCATACGAACTGAGAACTTTGAAGCTGAAAGAAACCTAGAAATATTGAACGTTGATAACTTACTGGAAACAAAGTTGTAAAGTATATATTTACTACTACAGCATAATCAAGTGCTTAGATAATCAGAGTGAGCTGAACCAGAGGGTAATTGGATATTTTCCTTTGACGCTTATGAACAGAGAATCCTGGTGAGTTAGCTTTATGATATGCCTGTCTTGATGAATAACTGTCAGGACCCGGTGCGAGAAACAGTCACTAATAATTGGCAGAACCCAGAAGATGAGGCAGACACAGCAGTACTAGAGATGGAGGTTTAATAAAGGAAAAATCTTCAGGCCAAAATTATAAATCCACAAAGTGGTAAGAACAGCAGGGAAAAAAACAAACCTCAAAAGACTAATCAAAAAATAAACAAGAACAAAACCAGAGAACCTCTGGAAAATCCAACTAGAGAATATATGTTCACAAAGGCTGGGGCTGGGTGCTAACATACAAACACTGAGCAAGGAACTGARGAACACACAGGGTTTAAATACTAACAAGGGAATGACTTACAGGTGCAAACAATAATTAGAGCAAGAAAAACAAAAGGTACAAAAAAGGTGCAATGGGGACATCTAGTGACCAAAACCATAATAGTCCTGGCCAAAATCTGACAATAACAAAGGTGTACATGATATTTACGATCTAAAACCAGTCAGGATATTGACATAAGCATGTATGACTTTGAGAGTGATGATCATTTAGATTTTAGAATGTTTAGCATTTAGCATTTGCTATCACTACATGTGCATTTTGTAACCCCCTTTTGATTCGACAGCACCAGCGCCACATACCATCTTCTGCAAACTACTTGGCCATTTACAGAGGCTTATCATCTACAGATTCTACGATCATCATTGTTGCCTCATCTCTATAGAGGGACATTTGACTGGTACATTGTGGAATGAACTGAACCGAGATAATTGAGTGCACTCACATTTTACTTTATTGGGTACCCCATTATTTTCTTATTTTTATTACTGTATTGGACAAAACTTAATTGTTGAAAATGAATGGTCGTTGTTGATAATCTGTTGTTATGATACTCTGTTGTTGTGATCTTTGAACATAAAAAAGAGAAAACAAACAAGTCCTTGCATATTCTTCCTTTTTCCTTGCTTAATTAGATTCCATTGCTTTAGATAACAGTCTCCTTATAAATTCATGATGAAATCTTGTATTCACAAACAAAAAATGCAGGATATACACTATATATGGGGCAGCAGTTAGCCTAGTGGTTAGAGCGCTGGACTAGAAACTGAAAGGTTGCAAGATCGAATCCCCGAGCTGACAAGGTAAAAATATGCCGTCATTGAAAATAAGAATTTGTTCTTAAGTAACTTGCCTAGTTAAATAAAGGTAAAATAATAAAATAAATATATACAAAAGTATGTGGAAACCTGTTCAAATTAGTGGAGTTTTGTCATTTCAGCCACACCCGTTGCTGATAGGTGTATAAAATTGAGCACACAGCCATGCAATCTCCATAGACAAACATTGGCAGTAGAATAGGCTTACTGAAGAGCTCAGTGACTTTCAACATGGCACTGGCATAGGATGACACCTTTCCAACAAGTTAGTTAGTCAGATTCCTGCCCTGCTAGAGCTGCCCCGGTCAAGTGTAAGTGCTGTTATAGTGAAGTGTAAACGTCTAGGAGCAACAACAGCTCAGCTGCAAAGTGATAGGCCACACAAGCTCACAGAACGGGACGGTTAAGTGCTGAAGCGCGCAGCGTGCAAAAATCGCCTGCAGTTGCAACACTCACTACTGAGTTCCAAACTGCCTCTGGAAGCAACGTCAGAACAATAACTGTTCGTTGGGAGCTTCATGAAATGGGTTTCCATAGTAGAACAGTCGCACACAAGCCTAAGATCACCATGCGCCAAGCGTCAGCTGGAGTGGTGTCAAGCTTGCAGCCACTGGACTCTGTAGCAGTGGAAATGCATTCTCTAGAGTCTAGAGTGATGAATCACGCTTCACCATCTGGCAGTTCGACGGACTAATCTGGATTTGACGGAAGCCAGGAGAACGCTACCTGCCTGAATGCATAGTGCCAACTGTAAAGTTTGGTGGAGGAGGAATAATGGTCTGTGGCTGTTTTTCATGGTTCGGGCTAGGCCCCTTAAGTTCCAGTGAAGGGAAATCTTAACTCTACAGCATACAATGACATTCTGGACAATTCTGTGCTTCCAACTTTATGGAAATAGTTTGGGGAAGGCCCTTTCCTGTTTCAGCATGACAATGCCACGTGCACAAAGTGAGGTCCATACAGAAATGGTTTGTTGATATCGGTGTGGAAGAACTTGACTGGCCTGCACAGAACCCTGACCTCAACCCCATCGAACACCTTTGGGATGAATTGGAACGCCGACTGCTAGCCAGGCCCAATTGCGAAACATCAGTTCCCAACCTCACTAACGCTCTTGTGGCTGAATGGAAGCATTACCTGCAGCATTGTTCCAACATCTAGTGGAAAGCTTTCCCAGAAGAGTTGAGGCTGTTATAGGAGCAAAGGGGGGACCAACTCTATATTATTGCTCATGATTACGGAATAAAATGTTGGACAAGCAGGTGTCCACATACTTTTGGTCATGTAGTGTATATATGAGGGCATAACAAGGTCCCCAGAAGAGTTGAAGGGTCATTTCTCTTTGTAATTTCAAAGTTTCATCTGCATTCTGTTTTGGGTGAAATATGAATATGACTCACATCTTGAATGCACAGATTCACACACACACACACACACACACACACACACACACACACACACACACACACACACACACACACACACACACACACACACACCTACATACAATACATTAGCTGCAGACAGACACCGAGGCACCCAACCCGACCCAAAATGATTTGGTTTGGGGCCGTCTTTCATCTTGTCAAAACAGTAGTTGGGCTCATCTGGGCCACAGCAAAAAGACACTTCCAAACCGTTTTGCTTTGAAAAATGTTTCTTCAATATTAATGTTGACGGGAGAGTATGATGAAAAATGTTTCTTCAATATTACTGATGACAGGAGAGTATCATGAAAAATGTTTCTTCAATATTACTGATGACAGGAGAGTATCATGAAAAATGTTTCTTCAATATTACTGATGACGGGAGAGTATGATGAAAAATGTTTCTTCAATATTACTGATGACAGGAGAGTATCATGAAAAATGTTTCTTCAATATTAATGTTGACAGGAGAGTATGATGAAAAATGTTTCTCCAATATTAATGTTGACAGGAGAGTATGATGAAAAATGTTTCTTCAATATTAATGTTGACAGGAGAGTATGATGAAAAATGTTTCTCCAATATTAATGTTCACAGGAGTGTCATAAAAAATGTACATTCTGATAGCAGAATGATGACAGATGCAGGATTAGTAATTAACACAGTTTCTAAAGATAGTGTGAATTTTCACCAGCTGTAAGTCTGACAATAGTAAATATAATCGAACACATTTTATTCTCCTGACATTCTCCTTTATGGCGCCAGGCAAAGTCATTTGCATATTAAAAATCCACGACAAAAACCACAATGTCCAATCCTTTTGAAGACTTTCCAATTCTTCACGAATTTGTGACCAAATGATCTATTATTAAGTAAATATTCGTAGTTGTTACCCACTAGTTATGAATTCTTCGACTGATGGGAGTAGTATGTTTACTTCTTTTTCACATTGCATTGCTGTCTGTAGTCGTTAAGGCTTGACTTCAGACCTAGCCATTAGAAACAGATGGTCATGGAAATTCATATCTCAATGGACTGCACCAGATGCACTAGTCATTGGAACAAGTACCAATGGACGTGGTATATGCTAAATAATGTTTGTTGGAGAATAATCTGATTATGTTTATTGGATCTTTATTCAATTAAGTTGAGCTTGTCATTAACAGTTGTCAAAGGGAGAGCGTTGGAATAATTGTGCCGTTATCCTAATCAACTTTATATTGCCTCAATGGTCTGCTCTCTGCACAAACAGCGACTGTGTGATGGTGTTTTATTAAGTGTGCAGTGAGACAGCTGTATCATCTCTGTGTGTTGCCTGGAGTCTAAGAGATATGGTGGTGGCCGAAGCCCAACATGATTAACTGTTTTGAGGTCAGTAAAAGCTCAAACAATGCTGTTACCCTCAAGGTGTCTGTCTCTTGCAAACAAACAAACACAGCACGCATGCACACAAACACATGCATGTGCACACTTAATCATACACACACACACACTTTCGTGAACACTTACGCTCATACACACACACAACCAACCTCACAATGGGGATGACTCATCTAATTTCCCCAAAACAGTTTGGACCAAAACCATCTATCTGTGTGGCACACATGGCCACCTACTAAGCCTCATGGTCCTCTGCACAGACGAGACGTTTCCCAATCTATCAAACAATACCACCATGCATAAAGAGGAAAAAACAACCCGTTTGTATGGTAACTGCAAAGAATGAAGCACACAGCCACCAGACATGAATCATAATTATAAATTATATATAGTAGTTAGCAGCCTATGTACACCACTATTTGACATGATCATGATTATATGCACTCCACCTACTTGAGAGACTCTCTGAACCATAGGTGGCTAGGATGAGAGTGTTTGGCACACAGAAGAAAGGGGGGATGAAAACAACTTGAAAGAAAGAAGATGAAGTTCAAGGGAAAAGTGTGATTCGGCTTTACAATTATGCAGGAGTATGGTGAGGCAGATATAGAGGGATGGCTCCCCTGCCTTTCCGTTCACCACCAATTGGTTCTGACTCATCCTCGAGTAAAGGGGAGGGATTTCGACAATCTCAATTAAATCAATCCCACCTTGTTTGGGAGAGTGAGGGGGGGGGGGGGGGTTTTTTTCCTGCAGGAAGCCACAGCAGGAAGCACAGTGAATTGATTAAGAGTGAAATATACATTGACAAGGTCAATGCCATCTACGTTATAGCTCATCCTCTCTCGTAAACATGTTAAAATAAATTAAAAACAAAGCTTCATTGTCTTGGTGGAAGGAAGGCAGTTGCCAAAGAGCAGTATACTCTCCTTCTCCCCCTCCCCTCCCTTCCTTCACTCGCTGGAGGGCTTAAGGCTTGTCTTAAGCAGGGCTCAGAGCAACACCTACTTGGTCAAACCCACTCTCACCAGATGGTTATAAGTGTGGCAGACTGGCAATAGAAGCTGGATCAGCCCAGGTGGTCAGCTTCTGAAACAGACGTAGTTTGTTGAGTTTACTTATTATATACACTGAACAAAAATATAAACGCAACATGTAAAGTCCCATGTTTCATGTGCTGAATTAAAAGATCCCAGAAATGTTCCATATGCACAAAAAGCTTATTTCTCAGAAATGTTGTGCACAAATTTGTTTACTGCCCGGTTAGTGAGCATTTCTCATTTGCCAATATAATCCATCCACCTGACAGGTGTGGCATATCAATAATCTGATTAAACAGCAATGAAAGGTTAATCTAAAGTGTGCAGTTTTGTCACACAACACAATGCCACAGATGTCTGAAGTTTTGAGGGAGACTGCAATAGGCATGCTGATTGCAGGAATGTGCACCAAAGCTATTGCCGGAGAATCAAATGTTRATTTCTCTACCATAAGCCACCTCCAACGTCATTTTAGAGAATTTGGAAGAACGTCCAAACGGCCTCACAACCGCAGACCACGTATAACCACGCCAGCCCAGGACCTCCACATCCGGCTTGTTCACCTGCGGGATGGTCTGAGACCAGCCACCCGGACAGCTGATGAAACTGTGGGTTTGGACAACCGAAGAATTTCTGCACAAACTGTCAGAAACCGTCTCAGGGAAGCTCATCTGCGTGCTCATCTTCCACACCAGGTTCTTGACCTGACTGCAGTTCTGTGTTGTAATAGACTTCAGTGGGTAAATGTTCACCTTTGATAGCCACTGGCATGCTGGAAAAGTGTGCTCTTCATGAATGAATCCCTGTTTCAACTGTACCGGGAAGATTGCACACAGTGTGTATGGCGTTGTGTAGGCGAGTGGTTTGCTGATGCCAACATTGTGAACAGAGTGCTCCATGTTGGTGGTGGGGTTATGGTATGGGCAGGCAAAAGCTACGGACAATGAACACAATTGCATCATATTGATGGMAATTTCAATGCACAGAAATATCGTGATGAGATCCTAAGGCCCATTGTCGTGGCCGTTCATCCGCCACCATCACCTCATGTTTCAGCATCTTAATGCACAGCCCCATTTTGAAAGGATCTGTACAAAATTCCTGGAAGCTGAAAATGTCCCAGTTCTTCCACGGCCTGCATACTCATCAGACATGTCACCAATTGAGCATGTTTGGGATGCTCTGGATCGACGTGTAGGACAGCATGTTCCAGCTCCCACCAGCCATTGAAGAGGAGTGGAACAACATTCCACAGGCCACAATCAACAGCCTAATCAACTCTATGCGATGTCTCAAGCTGCATGAGGCAAATGGTGGTCACACCAGATTCTGATTGGTTTTCTGATCCACACCCCCACCTTTTTTTAAGGTATCTGTGACCAACAGATGCATATCTGTATTACCAGTCATGTGAAATCCGTAGATTATGGCCTAATTTATTTATTTAAATTGACTGATTTCCTTATATGAACTGTAACTCAGTAAAATCTTTTGAAATTGTTGCGTTTATATTTTTGTTCAGTATATACTGCATCTCCAGGTGTTACAAACAATTGAGCCGCCGCTTCCACAGCCCATTGGGATTCTGTAGAGATGTAACAACGTTACATCGAGATGTAACAACGCTCTATATCCAATTGAAGATAGTGGGGAGTGAGGGGGCTTAGAACATGAAGAGGGGAGTTAGCGAGGTGGATTTGAGAGCAGGTGGGAATGGTGCAGTGACAGCTGATCTAGATAGCAGTTTGTCGTAYAAACAAGCAAACATGATTGCACTTCTATTTTTGAGAAAATAACAAGTTTACCCATACAAAATTGTGCTGCACGTAAACACACTTGTGCAGATAAAAATATACTTATTTTGCTGAAACTCAAAGCGCAATCATTCTTGCTGTAACGGTGCGTAGAGTGATGGGTGTGGAGTCAGGCGCAGAGAGCAGAGGACTTGGAAAAAACTCTTTATTCCGTACAATCACCGCGCACAAAGAGGGTGACGCCGAACACAGGCGTACAACACTCCAATAATGTACTACACAGGCACATACGCTGTACAGCGGACAATCCAAAAAAACAGGAACACTCCTTGACCAAAAACAGCAAACAATCCCGCACGAACACAGGCGGGCTAACTGAACTTAAATAACCCCAACCCAAAACCCCAAACAAGGAACAGGTGAAACCAATTAGACCCAACAAAACGAAAAGGGAAAAAGGGATCGGTAGCAGCTAGTAGACCGGCGACGACGACCGCTGAGCGCCACCCGAACGGGAAGTGGAGCCACCTTCGGTGATATTCGTGACACTTGCAAACACACACCTAGATCATTGCCACCATACAATTCCCATTCGTCTCAAATCCACCTCTCCTACTYCTCCTATTCCAAAAATATAAATGATCCATGCAACAATTTCAAAGATTTTACTTAGTTACAGTTCATATAAGGAAATCACTAAATTGAAATAAATTCATTAGGCCCTAATCTATGGACTTCACATGACTGGGAGTACAGATATGCATCTGTTGGTTACAGATACCTTAAAAAAAAGTAGGACCATGGATCAGAAAACCAGTCAGTATCTGGTGTGATGACCATTTGCCTCATGCAGCAGGACACATATCCTGTTGATTGTAGCCTGTGGAATGTTGGTGGATTGTGGCCTGCAAAGTTGGTGGATATTGGTGGGAACTGGAACACGCTGTCGTACACATCGATCCAGAGCATCCTAAACATGCTCAATGTCTGGGGAGTATGCAGGCCATGGAAGAACTGGGACATTTTCAGCTACCAGGAATTGTGTACAGATCCTTGCGACATGGGGTTGTTCATTATCATGCTGAAACATGACGTGATGGTGGCAGATGAATGGCACGACAATGGGCCTCAGGATCTTGTCAGGTATCTCTGTGCATTCAAATTGCCATCGATAAAATGCAATTGTGTTCGTTGTCTGTAGCTTATGCCTTCCCATACCATAACCTCACCACCACCATGGGGCACTCTGTTCACAACGTTGACTTCAGCAAACCGCTTGTACACACGACGCCATACACGTGGTCTGCAGTTGTGAGGCCGGTTGGACGTACTGCCAAATTCTCAAAAATGACGTTGGAGGCGGCTTATGGTAGARAAATGAACATTAAATTATCTGGCAACAGCTCTGGTGGACATTCCTGTAGTCAGCATGCCAATTGCACACTCTCTTAAAACCTGAGACATCTGTGGCATTTTAGAGTGGCCTTTTATTGTCCCCAGCACAAGGTTTTAGAGTGGCCTTTTATTGTCCCAAGCATAAGGTGCACCTGTGTAATGATCACGCTGTTTAGTCTTGGCAAAGGATAAATGCTCACTAACAGGGATGTAAACAAATTCGTGCACAACATTTTAGAAAGATAGTTTTTTTGTGAGTACGGAACATTTCTGGGATCTTTTACTTAAGTTCATGAAACATGGGACCAACACTTCACGTGTTGCATTTATAATTTTGTTCAGTGTAATGTGTTGATATTGATATCTAGCATCTGTTCTATACTTTCTCATCCACCTTAATTGTAGGCGTAGGTCAGAAAAGGTGTACTCAAGTCAGAACTACAATATTGTACTCCTACAGGGACAGCTTGAATAGAAACTGAACCAGGTACTTTTCATTTGGGGCTAATTCACCACCTGAGTAAGTGGAAACTCAAAACACATTAGCAATATTGCTAACTGCAATTATCGCTGATAGTTAGCCATGTAGTTGGTTCATCTAACAGTAAAATGTATGTCCTAAAAACAATCCAGTGGTACCATACTAGCACTCACCGCAAATGGCCAACGTGTGCCTCGTGCACTCTGCATCTCAAAGACATACCAGATTTTTTTTTTTACATGGTGCCTATCATTGAATATTGAGAAATACATGTCATACCCCCAGGAAGCTAAGACCCTACTCTCTTCAACAAACAACATAATACCAGCGATTGAATTTTGAAATATTGCACAATCAGAATGCATTTTTCTCTATATACAGTACCATTCAAAAGTTTGGACACACCTACTGGTTTTTCTTTATTTTTTACTATTTTCTACATTGTAGAATAATAGTGAAGACATCAAAACTATGAAATAACACATATGGAGTCATGTAGTAACCAAAAAAGTGTAAAACAAATCAAAATAGATTTTAGATTCTTCAAAAAAGCCTTGATGACAGCTTTCCACAATCTTCTCTCAACCAGCTTCATGAGGTAATCACCTGGAATGCATTTAAATTAACAGGTGAGCCTTGTTAAAAGTGAATTTGGGGAATTTCTTTCCTTCTTAATGCGTTTGAGCCAATCAGTTGTGTGGGACAAGGTAGGGGTGGTATACAGAAGATAGCCCTATTTGGTAAAAGGGTGTGGAAAAAGTCAAGGGGTCTGAATACTTTCCGGATGCACTGTATATAAGTGGGGTTGGCTCAGCTTGTGAATTTTTGCACATTCCCCTATTTTTCTAATTATTGCATCACCAGCTCCAAGGGATAGCTGGCCTTGATCTTTTCAGATGCTTTATTAAAGACTAACAGATCAGTCTCCAGCTGTGTCACCTGAAGTTAAAAAAGTAAAACCTCTTGAACTCTTTGCCAAAGTCGATGAAGAGTTGTCAAGATCCTAAACCTGGTTTAGTCATTGTATTCATGACAACTGTGAGTTATGTCCTGGACTCTGTAAACCCTCATTCATTGGACAGTGCCTTTCAATCAAAGCCCTTATTCTTACCTCCAAGATGTTTACACAGGCAGCCCACTTGGCAGGGCAATTCTGATATTTGTTTCACTAATTTGTGTTTTGATCAATCAGCTCTTTGTCAATCATTTGGCATAAGATAATAATTGGGCTGCATGTGTAAACGCAGCCAAAATGATTATTCTGAGACGTTGATTAAGAAGATTTGGCAGACAAAGTTCAGATGGCTTTACTGTTTCACACATGCCAACAATCTTCATGTGACCCCCCCCACGGATATTTAGTTGAGGTTGTTCTGATTCATCAAATCTCCTTGAGGCAATATAAAATCAGCAAAAACAGAAACGTCCTCTCACTGTCAACTGCATTTTATGTTCAGCAAACTTAACATGTGTAAATATTTGTATGAACATAGCAAGATTCAACAACTGAGACATAAACTGAACAAGTTCCACAGACATGTGACTAACAGAAATGGAATAATGTGTCCCTGAACAAAGGGGGGGTCAAAATCAAAAGTATCAGTCAGTGTCTGGTGTGGCCACCAGCTGCATTAAGTACTGCAGTGCATCTCCTCCTCATGGACTGCACCAGATTTGCCAGTTCTTGCTGTGAAATGTTACCCCACTCTTCCACCAAGGCACCTGCAAGTTCCTAGACATTTATGGAGGGAATGGCCCTAGCCCTCACCCTCCGATCCAACAGGTCCCAGACGTGCTCAATGGGATTGAGATCCGGGCTCTTCGCTGGCCATGACAGAACACTGACATTCCTGTCTTGCAGGAAATCACGCACAGAACGAGCAGTATGGTTGGTGGCATTGTCATGCTGGAGGGTCATGTCAGGATGAACCTGCAGGAAGTGTACCACATGAGGGAGGAGGATGTCTTCCCTGTAAAGCACAGTGTTGAGATTGCCTGCAATGACAACAAGCTCAGTCCGATGATGCTATGACACACCACCCCAGATCATGACGGACCCTTCACCTCCAAATCGATCCCGCTTCAGAGTACAGGCCTCGGTGTAACGCTCATTCCTTCGACGATAAACGCGAATCCGACCATCCCCCCGGTGAGACAAAACCGCGACTCGTCAGTGAAGAGCACTTTTTGCCAGTCCTGTCTGGTCCAGCGACGGTGGGTTTGTGCCCATAGGTGATGTTGTTGCCAATGATGTCTGGTGAGGACCTGCCTTACAACAGGCCTACAAGCCCTCAGTCCAGCCTCTCTTAGCCTATTGCAGACAGTCTGAGCACTGATGGAGGGACTGTGCATTCCTGGTGTAACTCAGGCAGTTGTTGTTGCCATCCTGTACCTCTCCCGTAGGTATGATGTTTGGATGTACCGATCCTGTGCAGGTGTTGTTACACGTGGTCTGCCACGGCGAGGACGATCAGCTGTCCGTCCKGTCTCCCTGTAGCGCTGTCTTAGGCATCTCACAGTTCGGACATTGCAATTTATTGCCCTGGCCACATCTGCAGTCCTCATGCCTCCTTGCAGCATGCCTAAGGCAAGTTCACGCAGATGAGCAGGGGTCCTTCTTTCTTTTGGTGTTTTTCAGAGTCAGTATAAAGGCCTCTTTAGTGTCCTAAGTTTTCATAACTGTGACCTTAATTGCCTACCGTCTGTAAGCTGTTAGTGTCTTAACGACCATTCCACAGGTGCATGTTCATTAATTGTTTATGGTTCATTGAACAAGCATGGGAAACAGTGTTTAAACCCTTAACAATGAAGATCTGTGAAGTTATTAGGATTTTTACAAATTATCTTTGAAAGACAGGGTCCTGAAAAAGGCACATTTATTTTTTTGCTGAGTTTATGATCAACTAACTAATTAATGCAAAACAGTGAGACAATAGTGGAGCTTAGCAATTTTCCACTGAGGACAAGGTTGGAATGGGTGTCTGGCATGTTAATAAAGGGAAATTTAATTTATAACAAAACTGCTGCGATCCTCTGTGGACCTTGTGGGATTCAAACCCTCACAACCATGGGTTGTGCTCAATATGAAATATTTCAAGATGTTTTGCATTAGAAAGTGTTTCTTATTGGTTCTTAAGTCCAGGTAGTCTCTCCCTGTTTCAGCCTGCTCTTTTCAGATTGGTGCACAATGAACAAGACTCTGCTGCAAACTATCTATAAAACCCTGTCATAATCAATCTAACAAACAAATGTGTTTGTGTGCACGTGCATGCGTGCGCATGTGTGTGTAAGGGTTTCCAATCGGAAAATGTGGTGCCGGACAACATGACCAGGAAGATTTTAATTTACCGGCCATTTGAGAAATTTACCAGACCCATATGCATTGGGTGCATAACCCATTAGGGCGTAAACCCACGGTGCTCAGAATGACAGAAATCCAATTTAGATGATGTTAATAAATATTAACAGAACATGCAATTCCTGTAATGAAGCAGCCAATAAAACATCATCTTCAAAGTGCAATTCACGGGAAAAATCCATTCTAAACAGCGCACCTGATGCGAGGGGATCCATATCTGACAGAGATGAAAATCTCTGTTAGAAACTTAGAAAGAGGGGAAATCTAAACATGCAACAACTAGGATGGGTTTCTAATATGATTAGGATTGTGCCTTTGGCTTCTGGACAACGAAAGAAAGTTGATATGATAGAACAGGAGAGAAATGGCATAGCGTTGAGTCCAATACGGATGTAAATGGAAATACATTTGTCAAAATTAAATAGTTACTCCTGTCTATACAGAAATAAATAAAATAATTCATAATACTTCCCAGAAAGCATGACTTAGCCACAGAGGAATTGAGGATATTAGCTTATTTAAAAAAATAGCTGTGGATTGTTTCAAATCATAAGCTCGTAAGCCTATGCCTATTTGGGAAGCGCGCAATTTGGGCTGCACTTGTGGCAATAGGCCTAGCTGATTATTGAGTTGTGGCTGTCAGTGAAAAGCATCTCAAATATGTGTGAAGATAATGTGTCTTTAGTATAATTTAAAATGTTGAGACAAGAAGAAGGGGAGGTGTGGCAAAGATATAGGCGAGTCTCTCTCCAGAATGGCTCAGCTGTCTCCTGTCAATTCTTGGGCATTCATGGTTTCATTGTGTGAATTGTTTTCCCTTTGCTTTTTTTCTTTGATCAATTCCCCATTACATATGTCACCAGTAGTAAATGCATCGTTAATCACTGTCATTTAGTTACATTCATTTCTGTTAATGCATGTTTTAATTACAGCAATTTACCCTTCTCATTCTTAGAGTGGAAATGTTGTTTGCAGAGTTCACACTTTTGGTTTATTTTATAACCATCATTTTTTTCATTGTCCTTTTTTAAAAGTTTTCCATGTGAGCAATGGTTTTTCTTTCCTGATAATGTTGAGGTAGCGCAAGCACCTGAGCACCTTTATTTAACCAGGTAGGCTAGTTGAGAACAAGTTCTCATTTACAACTGCAACCTGGCCAAGATAAAGCAAAGCAGTGCGACACAAACAACAACACAGAGTTACACATGGAATAAACAAGCGTACAGTCAATAACACAATAGAAAAAAAGAAAGTCTATATACAGTGTGTGCAAATGGCGTGAGGAGGTAGGCAATAAATAGGCCATAGGAGCGAATAATTACAATTTAGCAGATTAACACTGGAGTGATAAATGAGCAGATGATGATGTGCAAGGAGAGATACTGGTGTGCAAAAGAGTAGARAAGTAAATAAAAACAATATGGGGATGAGGTAGGTAGATTGGGTGGGCTATTTACAGATGGACTATGTACAGCTGCAGCGATCGGTTAGCTGCTCAGATAGCTGATGTTTAAAGTTAGTGAGGGAAATATAAGTCTCCAGCTTCAGCGATTTTTGCAATTCGTTCCAGACACTGGCAGTAGAAAACTGGAAGGAAAGGCGGCCAAATGAGGTGTTGGCTTTGGGGATGACCAGTGAGATATACCTGCTGGAGCGCGTGCTACGGGTGGGTGTTGTTATCGTGACCAATGAGCTGAGATAAGGCGGAGCTTTACCTAGCATAGACTTATAGATGACCTGGAGCCAGTGGGTCTGGCGACGAATATGTATCGAGGGCCAGCCAACTAGAGCATACAGGTCGCAGTGGTGGGTGGTATAAGGGGCTTTGGTAACAAAACGGATGGCACTGTGATAGACTGCATCCAGTTTGCTGAGTAGAGTATTGGAAGCTATTTTGTAGATGACATCGCCGAAGTCGAGGATTGGTAGGATAGTCAGTTTTACTAGGATAAGTTTGGCGGCGTGAGTGAAGGAGGCTTTGTTGCGAAATAGAAAGCCGATTCTAGATTTGATTTTGGATTGGAGATGTTTAATATGAGTCTGGAAGGAGAGTTTACATTCTAGCCAGACACCTAGGTATTTGTAGTTGTCCACATATTCTAGGTCAGGGTAGTGATGCTAGTCGGGCGGGCGGGTGCGGGCAGCGAACAGTTGAAAAGCATGCATTTGGTTTTACTAGCGTTTAAGAGCAGTTGGAGGCCACGGAAGGTGTGTTGTATGGCATTGAAGCTTGTTTGGAGGTTAGAAAACACAGTGTCCAAAGAAGGGCCAGATGTATACAGAATGGTGTCGTCTGCGTAGAGGTGGATCAGGGAATCACCCGCAGCAAGAGCGACATCATTGATATATACAGAGAAAAGAGTCTGCCCGAGAATTGAACCCTGTGGTACCCCCATACAGACTGCCAGAGGTCCGGACAACAGGCCCTACGATTTGACACACTGAACTCTATCTGCGAAGTAGTTGGTGAACCAGGCGAGGCAGTCATTTGAGAAACCAAGGCTATTGAGTCTGTCGATAAGAATACGGTGATTGACAGAGTCGAAAGCCTTGGCCAGGTTGATGAAGACGGCTGCACAGTACTGTCTTTTATTGATGGCGGTTATGATATCGTTTAGTACCTTGAGCGTGGCTGAGGTGCACCCGTGACCAGCTCGGAAACCGGATTGCACAGCGGAGAAGGTACGGTGGGATTCGAAATAGTCGGTGATCTGTTTATTAACTTGGCTTTCGAAGACTTTAGAGAGGCAGKGCAGGATGGATATAGGTCTATAAATCAAATAAATCAAAGTTTATTTGTCACGTGCGCCGAATACAACAGTGAAATGCTTACTTACAAGCTCTAACCAATAGTGCAAAAAAGGTGTTAGGAATTTGGTCTAGAGTGTCACCCCCTTTGAAGAGGGGGATGACCGCGGCAGCTTTCCAATTTTTAGGGATCTCGGACGATACGAAAGAGAGTTTGAACAGACTGGTAATAGGGGTTGCAACAATGGCGGCGGATAGTTTTAGAAATAGAGGGTCCAGATTGTCTAGCCCAGCTGATTTGTACGGGTCCAGGTTTTGCAGCTCTTTCAGAACATCTGCAATCTGGATTTGGGTGAAGGAGAAGCTGGGGAGGCTCGGGAAGTACTTGGCCTGCTGTTCTGAAATGTAGGAAAGTGGGGTTTTTAACATCCATTGCGAATTATATTATTTTTAAACTATAGTTCCTTATAGTAAATTATTTGATTTTTTTTACAATAATCTCCCCCTCGATAATCACCAATCATTGGTGTGAAAGAGCAATGGAAGTTATAGGCCTACTGCTGCATTGGCCATAGGCTATGAGTTCCATGCGCTCATTTCTATAGCCGCCAATGAATCCCAGTGTATCAATGTTTCCATATGGCAGAGGCTGGTGCTCTAGAATTGTATCATTTTAATTCAGATGTTTATGATTAACCACGTGACAATAATTTTGAGAAACGCAAATGTTATTATTGAAATGAAACTGTTACCCAAAAATGAGCATATGAAAATCATAACTGGCGCGCAGAGTGGTAGAAACGGCGGGATAAATTGTAAGCTTCCCCAAATTTGAAACTCACGTGCTGCCTATGAAGTCTTTATAAAATAATTGCCTCCACATTTACACGGTCGGATTTTGACAATAAGCTACTTTAAAGCAAGGTAAGACATGCCTCATATTAGGAATTAAAACATGCAGGATTCAAACAATTAAGTATGTTTTCAAAATGCATACTGCCTCCAGCTCACATGTTGATGCGCTGATAGTCTGTTGCCTGCACTTAAATGGTGAATAGTAGATATTTTTAATAGTGCACCCAAACTGTTTTTAACACACATTTGCATTTAGAATTGTTCCGCAATGAATGGGCTTATAAAAGCACATGTTTTACTCCAGCAGCAACTTAGCTGAGGAGCTGTAGGAGAAATCCAGCTCAAAATAGGCTCTGTATGCTGTGGCGTGTGATAGTTGTGTTGGATAAATAAGATATATGATGACTAACCCACAAGCCAATTTAATTTAATTTCCACAAAGTATGCAAATTACCCTATAGACCGATAAGGATGATTGTGAAATGTATTTCCATCGACTGGTATTTCCATCAATGAATAAAAAGCATTATTTTGCAATAGGATTTCAAATAATTTGGCCAGCAACAGTTTTATTTATCATCTTTTCATTTGCTGGCTAACGGAAACACTGGTGTGTGTGTTTATGACAGAGTCATCTTCAACCTGTAGCAGAGTTCTTGAAGTTCAAAGTTCAGAGTTTGAGTCTATTTTTATTTTTACAGGGGCAGTGCACATTACTCTACATTTCAGTAAAAGTGTCGGTTTTAGCCAGCCAGCTAATTTTCAAACTTCGTCCCTTGGCAGGTTATTAAAAACAATTACAATAACAATACAGGCAAACAATGAGCAGTGAGCACATGCAGAGCAACATAGGACTAGCAACACGTAGCATGCAGAGCAATAGCACAAAAAGCAACAAAACTAAATACATAAAAGCAACAAAGTGTTTCCACACCTCACAAGCTACAGACAACAGATAACATGGAAGGCGGCAATACACAGCTAGGGATTATGTTCACAAGTCTGATTGTCCTTTAGCCATGTCTTCATGTTTTTTGTGAAGGTGCGATAGGTGTTACAGTTGTGTGTGTCTGATGGCAGTGTGTTCCAGACATGGGAAGCTCTCACAGAGAATAAAGCAGAATGACTAAAGGTGCTTTTCCTTAAGGGAACTATACAGACCTTGTGGATCTGCTGCCATGGGTTTGGGTTTTCTGTTTGACAAAAGTACTAAGTGGAGGGGGAGCCAGGCCATTTAGGATCTTGAATAAAAGACATGCGTCGGTGTATTGCACAAGACTTTCCCAACTCAGGAGCTCATGCTTTCTGGGGATGTAACAGTGATGATGGCTATTTGGCTTTCTATCAAGCACGTTGAGAGTCTGTTTGTAGACAGACTGAATGGGTTTTAATGTTGTACAGCAAGCTTGGGGCCAACTAATCAAACAATATGTTAAGTGGGGGAGTATCATAGCATCGAAGTACAGTTTTGCTACCTCTGTAGTCAAACAATTTCATATGAATCGGAAATTAGCTACGTTGAATTTGGTTAGTTGAGTTAACTTTTTCACCTGCTTTTTAAAAGAGTTAGAATCAGGTATGATACCAAGGTACTTAAAATCAGATAGTACCTGGCGCTTCTCCCCTGACACATAGAGGTCTGGATCAGTAGCATCAGTTGCCCTCTTTGTGAAGAACATGCAGACTGTTTTTTTYCCCACAATGAGATGCAACCATTACAGCAGTGAGTTCTTGTGCAGCTTGTTGCTTGCTCTTTGCATGCACATACAGTACCAGTCAAAAATTTGGACACACCTACTCATTCAAGGGTTTTTCTTTATTTTACTACGTTCTAAATTGTAGAATAATAGTTAAGACATCAAAACTATGAAATAACACATATGGAATCATGTAGTAACCAAAAAAGTGTTAAACAAACAAAATATATTTTATAGTTCAGATTCTTTAAAGTAGCAACCCTTTGCCTTGATGACAGCTTTGCACACTCTTGGCATTCTCTCAACCAGCTTCGTGAGGTAGTCACCTGGAATGCATTTAAATTTACAGGTGTGCCTTGATAAAAGTTAATTTGTGTAATTTCTTTCCTTCTAATGCATTTGAGCCAATCAGTTGTGTTGTGACAAGGCAGGGGTGGTATACAGAAGATAGCCCTATTTGGTAAAAGACCAAGTCCATATTATGTCAAGAACAGCTCAGATAAGCAAAGAGAAATGGCAGTACATCATTACTTTAAGACATGAAGGTCAGTCAATCTGGAAAATTTCAAGAACTTGCAATCTCAAAAACCATCAAGCGCTATGACGAAACTGGTTCTCATGAGATCGCCACAGGAAAGGAAGACCCAGAGTTACCTCKGCTGCAGAGGATACGTTCATTTGAATTACCAGCCAAGTAACAGACACATCTCAAAATCAACTGTTCAGAGGAGACTGTGTGAATCAGGCCTTAATGGCCGAATTGCTGCAAAGAAACCACTACTAAAGGTCACCAATAACAAGAAGAGACTTGCTTGGGCCAAGAAACACGAGCAATGGACATTAAACCGGTGGAAATCTGTCCTTTGGTCTGATGAGTCCAAATTTGAGATTTTTGGTTCCAACCACTGTGTCTTTGTGAGACGCAGAGTAGTTGAACGGAGGATCTCCGCATGTGTGGTTCCCACGATGAAGCATGGAGGAGGAGGTGTGATGGTTATCAGCTGATGTAAGAAGGGCTATATAAATAAATTTGACTTGATGGTGTGGGTGTGCTTTGCTGGTGACACTGTCTGTGATTTATTTAGAATTCAAGTCACACTTAACCAGCATGGCTACCACAGCATTCTGCAGTGACACACTTTTGCATCTGGTTTATGTATAGTGGGACTATCATTTGTTTTTCAACAAGAAGGCGGGTGATGGAGTGCTGCATCAGATGACCTGGCCTCCACAATCCCCCGACCTCAATCCAATTGAGATGGTTTGGGATGAGTTGGACCGCAGAGTGAAGGAAAAGCAGCCAACACGTGCTCAGCATATGTGGAACTCCTTCAAGACTGTTGGAAAAGCATTCCAGGTGAAGCTGGTTGAGAGAATGCCAAGAGTGTGCAAAGCTGTAATCAAGGCAAAAGGTGGCTACTTGGTTTAACACTTGTTTGGTTACTACATTATTCCATTTGTGTTAGTTCATAGTTTTGATGTCTTCACTATTATTCTACAATGTAGAAAATAGTAACAAAAACTTTTGACAGGTACTGCATATCCCGGAATCATCTGCATACATTTGAATTTCAGACCCAGTACAGACAGAAGGCAGATCAGTAATGTACAGCCTAAACAGGAGGGGCCCCAGTATTGACCCTTGGGGCATGCCCAAATCATAGCTGAGAATGGGCGACAGCACATTGCTCACTCAGACAAACTGGGTTCTGCCTTTAAGGTATGAGTTTATCCATCTCAAGGCATCAGTGGAAAAGTTGAACTTGGACAGTTTTGTGATGAGAACCTCATGATTAACCTCATGTTGTCTTGTTGTTTTCTGTTGTCAACATCCGATATTATTAGCAGGTGGAAACCAGCATTAATCTGATTAGTTCTGTATTGCACTGTGCTTAGTTTAGCCATTGATGGCCTATATTTTGAGATTTTTCAAATGTAATCTTCTTAAACATTTCTCTCTTTCTTTCTCTTTCGTCTCATGTGCCTAACAGCATCTCTCTCTCTGTCTGTTTCTCTCCGTCTCCCTCTTTCATGTCTATTAATCATTTGGGACGCCTGCCAATTGACCAAGTTGAATACTCAACGGGAGGTTAGGCCATGTTAGGACGACTCCACACCCTGCTCAGTGCAGGCCAAATTGTTGGCAGTAACATGGGGAGAGTTTGACAAAAACACACGTGATAAGACTTGACTTTTCAAACTGAACTTCATAACAACGCCTCCCTCTGACTTACAGGCTGACTACACCGCTCGCATCGCGTGCGTGAGCATTGCAAAATAAATTTAGAAATCTATRTTATTCAATTATTGCACCCACACTGCTCGCGCGTGCCAACGAGCATCTGCGTTGCCATGGGCTAAAATAGAAGTCAGTTCTATTTGTGACGCAGATCGCGCTGCAAGTCCTGCCTCTCCCATCTCCTCATTGGTTTATAGAAGCAGGTACCCACCTGCCATCTCCTCATTGGTTATACCCACGTGTGTGACTGAAAGACGAACGAGGTCTGTGGCGGTAATGCACCTAATTTATGAAAGTTGCCAATCGCAATATAAAGTCAAGAGAAGAAAAAGCCTAGAAGGAGGAGAGATGACTAGAAACGATTCGGTTGACCGTTTTATGTGTGGATTAATTGTCGGAGTAGAGGACCTTGTGCATTTCAGGTAAAATAACATCTTAATGTTTATATCCCAGGACAAATTAGCTAGCAACAGCAAGCTAGCTAAATAGGACAAATTAGCTAGCAAGTGCAAGCTAGCTAGCTAAATTGCCATAAATGTTTAATGCTTTTCGACCTGTCCCCAAATTAACGTAATTGGTTCAGAGTTTGTTTTGATATTTTAACCTGCGTGTCATGATYGCGTTTGGTGTKGGGGGACAAAATAAATGTATGCACGATGGCACACGATGGCGCATGCGTGCAACCGGTTTGGCTTCAGTGTTATTCTCATTTTATAATTACCTTCAATATGTTTGAGTAACCTTCAACTAATTATGTACTTTCTGACATTTCTGATCAAAAGTATTTTATTTGTGATCTTTTCCAGGTGAGGGACAAGGTCATTTTTAGATTCCATATATCTTTTTGCGCTATCAAAAGATATTTCTCTAAAATGTACTATTGTATTCTTGTCACCTGTCAAACTCTTGATTTACTGCGTGACTAGCCAACTAAGACATTGTACATTCCACACAGATAGATTCCCTCTAACCAAAATCCTCTTTATTTCTTTATTTTTCTCTTTCTTATTTTCATTCTTTCTTTCTTTCTTATCTTGGTCTGAATCTTGGTCTGATTGTGATATGAATCTTTTTTTCAACGGAGACCTTGCCAAGAGACAGAAGCATACAATACACAAACAACAAAAAAGATCAACCATAAGTCCTAGTGATCTGACAGCAGACACCAAAACTTAATCTGCTAAAACAAGTACATCTGTTATGCTGATGAATGAGGACCCAAAAGCGACTTAAAGAAACAGAGTCTTTATTCCAGGCTTAAACAAACAATGATTCTCCTGGAAATTAACATAGGTAGCTCACACGCAGCATCTGAAGAAGGCAAAAACACGACAGGGCGGAACAAGGACACAGGACAGCAAACATCAAACAAGAATCCGAMAAGGACAGAAGCGGAAAACAGAGGGAGAAATAGGGACTCTAATCAGAGGGCAAAATAGGGGACAGGTGTGAAAGAGTAAATGAGGTCGTTAGGAGAATGAGAAACAGCTGGGAGCAGGAACGGAACGATAGAGAGAGAGAGCGAGAGAGGGAGAGAGGGAGGGGGAGAGAAAGGGATAGAAAGAGGGAAAGAACCTACTAAGACCAGCAGAGGGAAGCACAGGGACAAGACATGATCAATGACAAAACATGACACATCTCAGTAGAAGGTATTTGCTAAACCATGACAGAGCACTCCAGTTCGCTGACAATTCAAATACCACAAATATAAAATTGGTAGCCATGCATATAAATGAATATTGGGATTGCATTCATAACATCTAACATGAATATTTCATGAATCTTTATGATTTGTTGCAGTTTCTCTCAAAACTAACTTGCTAGCACATTTATCTAGAACCAGGGTAATTTCTGAATGTCTGGAGAGAGGATATTAAAATACAAATGCTGTTTATTGCAATATTAAAAGCGATTTGAATGTTATTTTTTAATTTTTTATTCTATGATGCAATTGAAAATCTGAATGAAATTCAGTTGGACGGTTTTCTTGCATGTATGATTTTTATTAGGTTTACTTGAATAACAACAAATATAAATAAAGAATTGGGTGTCCTTGAATAACAAGAGCAATGGAGAAACAGTAAATTAGTACGTACTTGTTTTTGTTTGATTGTTTGTTTTTACATGTAAAGATGTAATTACAGTATGTCACAGCTTTTGTTCACTATGACATTGTGTATGCAAACCCATTTTGAACAACAGAATACCCCTTAATCATTTAAAATGTGGCTGTCAATTCAGTGTTAACATTGGTATTGGACACACAGTTACCAATCACATTTTCTCTGCTGGGCTGGGCCAGGGCCTGTGGATTTTGAGCATTAGCTTGAAAGTTTAATTATAAAGTCAAAAGGAGGCAGCATGATGCATTTCTGCATGATTCCTCTCAGCACGGCCCATGGATGTTCACCAGATCTCCTGCTATTGATCTCCGTATTACACACTACAAAGCTGTGTAGCTGTCAATCACAACACATCATATTCATAATACATCCTAAATTCACTCTGGGCCTTCAGTGTTAACAAGTTTGCATTGAATAGCCTTCATTTTTCAAAACAAGAAGGGTTTCAGAAGAAAGTTCTTTGTTTCTGGCCATTTTGAGCCTGTAATCAAACCCACAAATGCTGATGCTCCAGATACTCAACTAGTCTAAAGAAGGCCAGTTTTATTGCTTCTTTAATCAGGACAACAGTTTTCAGCTGTGCTAACATAATTGCAAATGGGTTTTCTGATGATCAATTAGCCTTTTAAAATGATAAACTTGGATTAGCTAACACAACGTGCCATTGGAACACAGGAGTGATGGTTGTTGATAATGGGCCTCTGTACGCCTATTTAGATATTCCATAAAAAAATCTGCCGTTTCCAGCTACAATAGTCATTTACAACATTAACAATGTCTACACTGTATTTCTGATCAATTTGATGTTATTTTAATGGACAAAACATTTGCTTTTCTTTCAAAAACAAAAACAAGTGACCCCAAACTTTTGCACAGTAGTATAGCTTTTATCTTGACATGCAATCACTGAAAAGTCCATCACACACACACACATGCTAAATTTGTCGCTCGCAACTTTTAACATTATCTTAATGTCACATATAAGTCTGCAGTGTTTAAGACACTTACTGACATGGGGACTTAGGTACGGCTTTCTTCAACTCAATAGCATTAGTAACTCATTAGTAAATTGATCTAGATTGCTTTGTGACTCTGACAATGGGAATACTTAGTTCCAGCATTTGGATCATATTAATTTGCTTGCCAGGACTCAAAAAGCTACTTCAACGATATTCTCCATACAGAGCTGTGACCAACATGCTCTATATGAGGGGACAACCAAATTAGAGGATGGAATTATTCCAAGAGTTTCTTAACATGCCAGAAAATACTGGGTAATCATTACCATAAAATACTGGGTAATCATTACCACAAAGAGGGCTGCTGTTTATGAAAAGTGCAAAGCATGGCAACCTTAACTAAAGACCACAACATTAACTTGAGACCACAACCATAAGACTATACCTGTGAAATTAGATTCCACTAGTTTAACTGACCAAGCAGCAATGCTCAAAACTTGCTATTTACAAAATTACAATCAGCACTGTACCAAGTCATGCGTTCAGAAATGTAGGAAAAATAAAGCTCAATTGTTAACCTTCAAATCAAAGCTGTCCCAAGTCTCTAATCATCAAGAAAAGTTGAACAAGGTCAAACACATCAGGATGGAGACACACTTAGAGATAAGGGAACAGGGGGGTCGTTTGACACCCCAGTCACCCTCCCAGCCCCAAACTCTTGGTCCAGCTCCAGAGAAGGAGTCCCATGTCACCATCAGCACCCTTCTCCACCAAGCTGAGAAAGCAAAAGCACAGCCAGAAACAAAAGAGACCAATTGACACCTACTGAAAAATACCAGGCAACCATCAAAACTCTGCTGGGCTTACAAGAACACTAAATTCACTCCAGGCATCAACCACTGTTTGAGAAGCATGCAGCCTCTCGCTGCGTGACGTGATATTCCACCCAAATGCTGTATGCCATGGGCCCTCCAACCCTGTTCCTGCAGTTACCCAGTGCTTAATTTGGGAAACCAAGTGATATTCGTTTCGGGAACATCGATAGTAACATGTTTTCACAATTAAACATATTCCAGTAAACTGTTGAAAGCCCCTCTTGTCTGCGCTCTCGAGAAAGGAATGAAGGAGAGAAAGAGATGGAAATGCACGGATATTCTGTAGCTAAAGGTAATGCTTCAGCCTATTAATTATGAAAATATATAAAAAATGCCCTATTAGCAATTGTAGGCTAAATGTAAGCCACCCTGCACAATCAACGAACCAACAGCATCGCCTAGGGCTGTATGTTCTCTCCCAGACTCATGCTTTGAAAGTTTGAAGCGTAGCATAAGGTAACCAGTACATCCAGCATGCATAATAATACAGTCCACACTCAAAGGGGATTACTAGAATTTGTTTAATTTTGGAGTATAGGCTAGACCAATTATGTACCAAAGACTTCTTAAATCTGTTTATTTTTTAAATGTATTTTTTATATGCTGTAGGCTATTCGGCTATATATTGTATAACGGCACAATAATGATTTTAATTCAGAATTTTTAGGGGGGCTTGGACGTATATATAGGCAGGCCTATGCATATGCTGAAGCTCTAATATCTGTATGGGCATTTTGAATTAATCATCACCATAGAAAGCGCTGTCGCTTTCGTTGTGTTTGCCTCTGAAACAACATCCACTCATTCTCAACCTGTTGTTGAACTTGAGTGATCACAGTGAGGTGAGTTTTAAAAGCATGATACTGTTTTGATGATAAGCGTTTGATGTGATTTTTGATTGCATTTTGCATTGATATTAGAGTGGTTAGAGTGCCAACAGAGTGGTTGGGTACTACCAATGCATGTCCAGAGTGCATAAGAGGAGATTACCATGACTCAATGACTCATGACTGCAGGTCTGGCAGTAATACGGTCACCACAACAGCCCTATGCCCACGCACTAAACAGGCTTAGAAGAAGACTTAATCTCAGAAGAAGAGCTATTGTAGCCTGAACAGTACACTTAATAAGCTAACATTCAATGAAAGAATGAGAAGAGAATTAGAGTATAGCTTCTGCAACTCAAGCAAGGAGCCAACAGAGAAAAAACAACAAGCATAAGGACACCAACTCAGGACCAAAGGAGCAACTTGGAGGAACCCCAACTCAACCAGGAAGGACACACAGCCATCTTCTTCCWTTGTTCTCTTCTATGCTGCCTGAACAATCAAGAAGCCACAACAGACAACAGGATCTCCATGTCTTCACTTCTGGTCTTTCATTCTATTTCCTAACTCTCATTATGTTTGTAAATATTTTGATTAGTGTTATTAAATGTTGATTGTATGAAGAAACTGTGTTTGTCTTGCTATTCTGGTAAA
>NC_036846.1:12449769-12465082 GCF_002910315.2 Salvelinus sp. IW2-2015 | reverse complement strand
TGGGTTCAGGAAACCCTGTTATAGAGTTATTACTAAAATAAGTCTTCTTACAATACTTTTTTTCTCAATAACTGAACTGGTGTCCCATTAATAATGTCATAGTATACACACTACCTTACACTATTACATTACTATGTCTGTCCCTCTGTTTTATGCCATAGGTGTTACCGCCTTGAAAATCACYCATTACAAATATAAACAAAGACTATGAGCATTACCTCCTGTTTCACGCTGCTGGTATGAACTGCTAAAACAAAAACAAAAAACATTTTATGTTGGCTTTCAGTTATAGCTTTCACTACACAGCAGCAGGAGTTTATTGAGCTTGATGCACAGGGGCAGTGTCACGTTCCTGACCTATTTTTATGTTATTTTGATTATGTTTAGTTGGTCAGGGCGTGAGTTGGGGTGGGCATTGTATGTTGTGTGTGTTTTGTTTAGTCTATGGGTGTTGTATTGTGTATGGGATAGATAATTGTGAGGTTGTCTAGTTATGTCTATGGCTGCCTGGATTGGGTCTCAATCAGAGACAGCTGTCATTCATTTGTCTCTGATTGGGAGCCATATTTAAGGTAGCCATAGGCAGTAGGCTTTTGTGGGTAGTTGTCTTGTTTAACGTTTGTTGCTTGTCTGTGCACTTGCGTTATTTAGCTTCACGATCATTTGTTGTTTTTTTGTTTGTTTGTATAGTGTTTTCGTTTCATGTTCATCTTCGGTCATTTATTAAAAGAAGATGGCTTATTTTCCTCATGCTGCGTTTTGGTCCGAATCTCTTCCACACGATCGTGACAGGCAGCTTGTACATGACCCAAAGCCTGTCTGATCTCACGTGGTATGAGACTGTAATCCATCACCAAGAAGACAAAATGCTATCGTAGAGGACAAAAAAAATCAACTCCAAAATCTCCCGAAATCAGAAATTGTGGACGGCTGGGCATGGGGCGAGCAACGCCATCCCATAAAACTCTTGTGCTACAGAAACAGCAAAAAATGACAATTCTACAACTGGATGTGAAGATCTTCCAGAGTCCCAGGCACTGAACACAAAAGACAAACTGCACGTTGGCTTATGGAATGTTCAAACAATGTTTGAGTCCAGAAAGCTGGTACAGGTTACCAGCGAAATGAGGAGATACAAGCTATAGATCCTGGAGGTGAGTGAAGCCAGGTGGAATAGCTCTGGATCCACTGGAAACAGTACTACTGTCACGTTCGTCATAAGGAGTAGACCAAGATGCAGCGTGGTATGTTTCCATCCTTAATTTTGGAATATAAAACTTCAAAGAACAAAACRAACAAACGAAACGTGAAGCTAGAATAATGCTCACAGGCAACTATACATAGACAAGATCACACAAAGCACAATGGGGAAATGGCTACCTAAATATGATCCCCAATCAGAGACAACGATAAACAGCTGCCTCTGATTGGGAACCATACTAGGCCAACATAGAAATTGAATTCACCTAGATAACCCACCCTTAATCACACCCCGACCTAACCAACATAGAGAATAAAAGCTCTCTATGGTCAGGGCGTGACAACTACACTCTGGACGGGAGGATAGACAACATAGTGATGGTGTCACCATCATCCTACAGAATGGTGTATAGAAAACTCTGATGGAATGGAAACCAATCAGCAGCAGAACGACAAACGCCAGACTCAATGGACAACATACCAAACTAACAATAATCCAATGTTATGCTCCCACAAACAATGCCGAAGATGAAGAAAAATATCTGTTCTATATATGGAGTAGAGAAGACGCCTGCTCAAGACCTGCTCCTCRTCACTGTAGACCTGAATGCAGAGGTTGGTACCAAGAACACCAACTACGAGAGAACAATGGGGAAGCACGTCTGTGGAGAGAGGTTTGACAACGGTGAGATACTGTTAACATTCTGCGTCACAAATAACCTGGTGATAGGTGGAAGCCTGTTTCCCCACAAGAATATCCACAAGCTGAAAATCGTACTCTCCTAATGGAAGAGACAAGAACCAGCTTGACCACCCGATGGTCAACGGCAAGGGTAGAAGCTCGCATGAAGGGGGCAGATGTCGCCAGTGATGACCATCTAGTGACTGTCGACATCAAACTACAAATGAATTGTTCAGGACCACCAACAAAAGGAACACCAAGATTTGATGTTGGCATGCTGAGGGACCAAACCGTCAAGAAAACCTCCATAATACAAGTTCACAACAAGTATCAAGCCTTTTCAAACAACACAGAAGAAGAGGATGAGGAGGAACAGACATAGACAGGAATATAGATAGGAAGTAGGAGAAAGTGGTTAAAGCTTACAGTGAAAGCATCAAGAAAACCATAGGACAGAAGAAGGCTATGCAAGGAATGGATCAACCCCGAAACATGGGACATTATCAAGTAAAGAAGGGAACTAAAAAAGAAAACAGATGCCAAATCACAAAGGCTGAAACAGAAATAAGAGGAACAGTACAGAAAAATCAACACATGAGACAAAAGGCTAGTAAGGAGAGATGAGGAGTGAGTGATGAGCTGGCAAGTGCAGCTGAAAAAGCAGCCGCAAGTGATCAGCTAGGAACATTACACAGAAATCACTAACCTAATCTGTGGCAAAAAATTCACGTCAAATACCCAAATCAAAGACCAGCAAGGCAATCTTCTGACTATAAAATTAACAGGAAGCAGKATGGACAGAACATTTCAGAGAGGTTCTCAACAGAGAACCCCTTGTGGATCCAATGAACACACCTGAAGCTGCTTCAGAAGATCTAGACATAAACACCGACCCACCAACCAAAGAAGAAACAATCACTACCATCAAGTCACTAAATAATGGGAAACTTAATGCAGACATGTTCAAAATCGATTCAGTATTGTCTGCAAACATCCTTCTTCCACTCCTCACTGACATCTGGATGGAGAGAAGGATACTTTCAGATTGGACCAAGTGGCTCATCATACAGGTACCTAAGAAGGGCACACTATCCGACTGCAACAACTGGAGGGGCATCACACTTTTATTCATTCCCAGCAAGATATTTTAAAAGATTATCGTACAACGGCTTCAGCTGTAAACAAGGTGCTTAGGAACGAACAAGCGGGAAGGTGCGTTACAGACCAGGTCTTTGCCCTCAGGAACATCATCGAACAATGTAGGGAGTGGAAACAGCAGCTATATATGAACTTTATTGACTTCCAGAAGGCTTTTGACAGCATTCACTGAAAAAGCCTATGGAAGATCTTGAGAATTTATGGAATCCCCACCCATGATGTTAACATTATAAAATAATTATACTGAAACTTTTCATTCACTCTGGCTTTGCTGTGAAGTCTGGAGTTGGTCAAGGTTGTGTGATGTCAGCCTTACTCTTCTACCTGGCAATAGACTGGGTCATGCGGCAAACAACAGAAGATCAGGCAAGAGGAATACGACGGACCTTGTATTCTACTCTAGAAGACCTTGACTTCGCCGATGACCTGGCTCATTTACCACACACACACCAACATCTACAAGACAAAACTGACAGACTCCAGTCCTTTGGCCAGCAAGTCAGCCTGATTATCAACTGCAGCAAAACAAAGGTAATGCTCATGAACATCAACACAATAGCAAAAGCAGTCAAAATCAAGGAACAAGACCTGGAGTTAACCTGCAGTTTTACTTACCTTGGGAGCCCCATATGCCATGATGGAGGCACGAACAAAGACAGCTGAACCAAAATCAATAAAGCAAGAGCAACTTTACAAAGTTCAATAAAATCTGGAAATCCGGACAATATAGCACAAACCCAAAACTCAAAATATGCCACAGCTGTGTACTGGAAATTCTCCTTTATGGTTCGGAATGCTGGAAAATGACAGAAGCAGACCTGAAAAAACAATCTACTTTCCACACAACTCGTCTCCAGAGAATCATGCACATCTTCTGGCAAAACACAATATCAAACACCAAATGGGAATGCCTTTGTTTCTACCCTACACTCTTAGAAAAAAAGGGTTCCAAAAGGGTTCTTTGGCTGTTCCCATAGGATAACCTTTTTTGGTTCCAAGTATAACCCTTTCGGGTTACATTGAACCCAAAAGGGTTCTACCTGGAACCAAAAAGGGTTCTTCAAAGGGTTCTCCTATGGGGACAGCCAAAKAACCCTTTTAAGTTCTAGATAGCACCTGTTGGTTAACTTTAAATAAAATATTACTTATTTTTTTCATCAGCGGGAACTTCCAGTGTCTCCCGCTGCTTAATTGTTGCCGCCACACCCCAAAAATATGGAACAGGAAAGAATATTGATACCGAGGCACACTTTGAAGATGCTGGAACCGTCCACATTTACTTGTCCTCTGCCAACAAGATGAGTAATGAACAGCAAAATCAGACAACCACACAGTATAATAGTTTACCTAGCTATTTAACTAGGGTGTGTTCGTAAATTCACTCAGAGTGCACTCTGGGCGTTCATAAATTCAAAGCGTTGTCAGATTGTCCTTTCGTAAATTCAGAGCATTTAGCTCTCGGAGCATTCAGAGTGCACACTGCACGATTGACACTGGACGCTCTGGCCGAAGAGTAGGGTTGATCCAAGCGTCCCTTACAACAGCAGTCAAGCACCCACGCTAACTGGTTAAAGTGGGCTAGCTTGCTACTTCCGGACACAAATGAGAGAATACCTCACTCTGACCATTTTACTCGCCCTAGCAGAGCTGGTTAGGCTGTTTTCATGTTATATAGAGCGTTGGTGACTGTAACTGGGCTGCTGGCAACAATTTAATTCAGTTTTTTTTGCCGATGTTTACTGACACCGGTCATATTCAACAGGTGTTGCGCGTTCGTAATTTAATCAGTTATTCTGTGCTCTGGCACACTCTGACGAGAGTGCTCTGAAATCAGAGTAGATAGCCAGAGTGAATTTACGAACGCACTCCGAGTCAACTTGTCGTTGTGCATTATATGAGAAAAATAAACATTCCTATTGAGGCACATTCAAGTTTGGAGTGTCACAGGTAGGCCTACAATATATTCACTGTTGCAAGTTGTTTTTGGGACATTAAAGTCATCAATATGTTGGTATCTAGTAACAAGATCATGTTTGGACTTTGGATCTAGCTAATGATTAGCCCACTAAGGTGTGCATTAGAGGTTAATATTTTCAGGTATTTTACAAATGTTCCATCCCAAGAATAAATCACTTTTCTCCCGGGTAACCCGGTATTTCCCACCAAAACCAGAAGTGTCATTCAAAAGCATTATAAACCATATAAATATGTCTGGATTTGATTAGAGCTTTGATCAGCATGAACATTCAAACCTGATACAACCTGATCCTGATGAGCCATACATTAAATACATTTTATGAGCCTACATTAACGACATTTAATGAGCTCAAGCCAAAAAAAGCCCAAATGATTGTGCCGCTATCCAATACATATACTGTGTGATATAGGCTACTTCACATTACTTACGACAGAAAAACATAAAATCCCATGGATGTAGCTGGCTATATGTTCTCTTGGGTAAATAAATAAAACTAGCTCCAGTAGGCTAATCTTTTTTGAGTGTATTACTGTATTACTGTACTATACAGTATTATATGCACTGGGATTAAGCACATCGTTCAAACCATGATAAGGCAGAAGAGAACATGCGATACAAAGTTACAAGTATAGGCTAGGGTATTTGATTACAATTTTGAAATATAATAGGGCATATTTGTATAATTAGTAGGCTGACACATACTTTTCATAATATTGCACGCTAATGTTACAGTATTAGCCTAGTAGGCTCTTTCGCTCCCTTTTGTTGCTTCATTCCTTCCTCRCTTTCAACAGTTAAATGAATACGTTTCGTTGTCCTTCATCACTCTAATGACATCCTTGAATAAAATAGGACTAGAATAAGATGCAGAAGGCTTTCACTTCTCCTCATAAAGACTGACTAGCTATGGGTCTGAATAAATAACTGCTATAGCCATCCTCGTGGTCACTCTACTTTCAAACTACCCGTGAGTTCTATTGACTGCTCTATTTAACATTCAGCAAAAAAGAGCTTGAGTCCCTCTTCGAATAGTTTATTKGTATAAGAAACGTTACAAAAATGATGTCCAGCAAGATATTCTAGTCTAGCTTTTCCTGCATGGGACTCCATGCGTTTTTTAAGGAGATGCCAGTGGAGCACAGGTGCGTGCGTATTGTGCAAGAGATATAGGCTACAAGTTAGAAGCTTATTATGCACAACCCATCATTAATTAGCTAAATATACACTACCATTCAAAAGTTTGGGGTCACTTAGAAATGTCCTTGTTTTCCATGAAAACATACATGAAATGAGTTGCAAAATGAATAGGAAATATAGTCAAGATGTTGACAAGGTAATAAATAATGATTTTTAATTGAAATAATAATTGTGTCCTTCAAACTTTGCCTTCGTCAAAGAATCCTCCATTTGCAGCAATTACAGCCTTGCAGACCTTTGGCACTCTAGTTGTCAACTTGTTGAGGTAATCTGAAGAGATTTCACCCCATGCTTCCTGAAGCACCTCCCACAAATTGGATTGGCTTGATGGGCACTTCTTACATACCATACGGTCAAGCTGCTTCCACAACAGCTCAATAGGGTTGAGTGTGGTGGCCACTCCTTTGTCCAGTGTCTGTTTTCTTTTGCCCATCTTAATATTTTCTTTTTATTGGCCAGTCTGAGATATGGCTTTTTCTTTGCAACTGTGCCTAGAAGGCCAGCATCCCGGAGGCGCCTCTTCACTGTTGACGTTGAGACTGGTGTTTTGCGGGTACTATTTAATGAAGCTGCCAGTTGAGGACTTGTGAGGCGTCTGTTTCTCAAACTAGACACTCTAATGTACTTGTCCTCTTGCTCAGTTGTGCACTGGGGCCTACCACTCCTCTTTCTATTCTGGTTAGAGCCAGTTTGCGCTGTTCTGTGAAGGGAGTAGTACACAGAGTTGTATGAGATCTTCAGTTTCTTGGCAATTTCTCGCATGGAATAGCCTTCATTTCTCAGAACAAGAATAGACTGATGAGTTTCTGAAGTAAGTTCTTTGTTTCTGACCATTTTGAACCTGTAATCGAACCCACAAATGCTGATACTCAACTAGTCTAAAGAAGGTCAGTTTTATTGCTTCTTTAATCAGAACAACAGTTTTCTGCTGTGCTAACATAATTGCAAAAGGGTTTTCTAGTGATCAACTCGTCTTTTAAAATGATAAACTTGGATTAGCTAACACAACGTGCCATTGGAACACAGGAGTGATGGTTGCTGATAATGGGCCTCTGTACGCCTATGCAGATATTCCATAAAAAATCTGCCGTTTCCAGCAACAAAAGTAATTTACAACATTAACTTCTCTAGGGTAGGGTGCAGCATTTTCACGTTTGGATGAAAAACATACCCACATTCAACTGCCAGTTACTCATCGCCAGGAGATAAGATATGCATATTAATAGTAGATTTGGATAGAAAACACTCTGAAGTTTCTAAAACTGTTTGAATCATGTCTGTGAGTATAACAGAACTTATTTAGCAGGCGAAACCCCGAGGACAAACCATTCAGATGTTTGTTTTTTTTGAGGTCACTGTCTTTTCAATGAGATTTCATTGGGAAACCAGATTTCTAAGCAACTTGCTTGCAGTTCCTACGGCTTCCACTGGATGTCAACAGTCGTGAGAAATAGGTTGAGGTTATTCCTTTGTGTAATGAAGAAATACGGCCATCTTGAAGTCACAAGCACTCCTGGTGTCCTAGACATGCGTTTCAATCAAACAGAAGGCATGCTACATATCGTTTTAATCCTGTATTGAACACATATCATTCAGTCTTCAATTTTTATCAATTATTAACGTTAAAAAATACCTAAAGTTGTATTACATAAGTAGTTTGACATTTTTTGCCAAAGTTTACAGGTAACTTTTGATATATTTTGTCGTCATGTTTGAGCAAGTTGGAACCGGTGTTTTTTTGGATCAAACGCGCCAAATAAATGGACATTTTGGACATATATCGACGGAATTAATCGAACAAAAGGACCATTTGTGATGTTTATGGGACATATTCGAGTGCCAACAACAGAAGCTCGTCAAAGGGTTGTCGCTCCTGCAGGGTTGAAATGTTTTCTCTCTTTTGTTTACAATGGTGCTATGCTCAGATAATAGCATCGTATGCTTTCGCTGAAAAGCCTATTTGAATTCTGACATGTTGGCTGGATTCACAACCAGTGTAGCTTTAATTTGATATCTTTCATGTGTGATTTAATGAAAGTTTGATTTTATAGTAATTTTCATAGTCATTCATTTTAATGTGGTGCTATGCATTTTCTCAGGCTTTTTTCCAAATGATACAGTAGCGTCTTGCCTAAACTCAGATTTTTGGATATAAATATGAACTTTACCGAACATAAAATACATGTATTGTGTAACATGAAGTCCTATGAGTGTCATCTGATAAAGATTATCAAAGGTTAGCGATTAATTTTATCTCTATTTCTGCTTTTTGTTAATGCTCTCTTTAGCTGGAAAAATGGCTGTCTATTTCTGTGACTTGGCTCATACCTTACATAATCATTTGGTGTGCTTTCGTCGCAAAACCTTTTTGAAATCGCACACTTTGGCTGGATTTACAACAAGTATAGCTTTAAAATGGTGTAAAATACTTGTATGTTTGAGGAATTTAAATTATGGGATTTCTGTTGTTTTGAATTTGGCGCCCTGCAGTATCACTGGCTGTTGATGAGGTGGGACGCTAACGTCCCACATACCCTAGAGAGGTTAACAATGTCTACACTGTATCTCTGATCAATTTGATGTTATTTTAATGGACATAAAATGTGCTTTTCTTTCAAAAACAAGGACATTTCTAAGTGACCCCAAACTTTTGAACAGCAGTGTAAGTCTAATACTACATTGAATGTCTTACCTGAAAGAGGTAGGCTAGGACACCTATGTATAGAGCTATATATCAATCTAGAACAGGATTATCTATTTTGATGGAGAAAGAAAGACTGCGATAGAATGCTCGCATGTGCACTGATTTAAAGCAACAAAATTCGAGTGATAGGCTGTTTCAAAACTCTGCAGCTAAAATAAAAAGTATATATTTACAATGAAAAAACAAGGTGACCTCCGAAAGCCAGATGGAGATGGGTAAATTAGACACACATTCGGTCTTTATATTACTGTAGCATAGGCTATGCTGCAGCAAATATAGGCCTACCTGTCACAAGAAAAAAAGTTACAATGATGAGATCATAGGTCTACATGCATTGTGAACTGCGCTCCATACTGAGATGTGCTGTCTGTCCCCACCCTGAGCATTGATTCATCATGCAGAAGCCATAGTAATTTAACGTAACAGTAATTTAACAGTTCCATTTCACGCCATGCTGTCCATATAAATAATTCATTATAATTTACCGGTTTCCTACAGTTATTTATCCCGAGAAAAAGTCAACAGAACTGGCCTTCTCTACACTGACGATCTAAATGTTATTTGTTCAATGATTTATTCTGCCTATTGCTTGAACATATAATTAAAAAATGTAAAAAAGAACTGACCTTCTCACAGTCCTACAAAACATTTATCCTGGTGGGGCATTCCCCTTGGACCCCTCCCCTTCCCCTTGCCACCGCTGCAAAAAAATGTATCTTGGGGAATCACTGACTTCAGTATTTTACTTACCATATGCTGACATAGAGCCAGGATACAAGCCATTCTAAACAATGGCCAAATTTATAGTTAGGCTATTCATATATCCCTACCTAGTAACATTTGCTGACACGTTTCTACTTTGCTTCCGATTGATTGTCACACTTAATTATGTATTGCAGGCACAACTACTGGCTTCTTGCCATCCTCTCGCTCTTACATCTGGTGTACATGCATTTGGAGGGCAGTAAAATCCACGTGCATATCATGTTCGCAGATTTCTCCTCTGCATGTAACACAATCCGTTTGTCCTCGCGGACAGACTGAGAGGAGACTTATGCTATGCTTATCACATGGATCACCAACTTTCTAACTAATATGTCTCAGTAGGTACGAGTTGGCAACACACTCTCTGAGGTGCGCACTACTTCAGTTAGAACCCCACAGGGAAGTGTTCTTTCACCAGTACTATACATACTGTATAGTACATACTGTATAGTACTGCCGGAGCCGGTTCCCAGGGCGCCACCTGATCAAATATGCTGACGATACTGCTTTGGTCAATCTTCCCGAAGGGGATGAGACGGAGCACGGACCGGCTCTAAAAGATTTTACTGTCTGATGTGAGTCATCCCATCGAATATTAAATACATCAAAACTAAGGACAAGGTGATTGACTTTCGAAGGAACATTACCATGCACACACCATCACTGATAAAAGGTGAGCCCATTGAAATAGTGGAGGAGTACAAATACCTTGGGCTAGTCATTGACAACAAGCTGTCCTGGGATCAGTGTACTGACGCTATTTTTAAGAAAGGCCAACAGAGAATGTATTTCATAAGGAAACTGCACTGTTTTAATGCTGATCTAACCATCATGGTTCTATTTTATAAATCTTTCATTAAGAGCATTCCGTCCTACTGCTTGACCTGCTGGTTTGGAAATTTCAAGGTTGCACAGAAAAATAGGTTGGGCAAGATAGTCAGGACTTGTGGAAAAATCATGGGGCAGCAACAGCAAGAATTGTCATCTCTCTACCTGGGCAGAGCTCTCCAGAAGGCGAATAAAATAGCGGTTGACTCTTCGCATCCACTCCACCCTGAATTACAGCATCTTCCTTCTGGCCGCAGGTACAGACTACCTACGGTTATAAGAAGTAGGTACCTTTATTCCGAATGCAATTCTGCAACTTAACAAAATGTTAGACTAATTGCACTTAGCACTTGCACTATGAAACTGCACTTACCCTGCCTATTTGTTTTTAAATATCCTTCGCTATTTATTTTACATTTTTGATGTGATATGTTTTATGACTGCTGCAAGATCAACAAATTGGATGCAGTCTATCACAGTGCCATCTGTTTTGTCACCAAATCCCCATACACTACCCACCACTGCGACCTGTATGCTCTCGTTGGCTGGCCCTCGCTTCATACTCGTCGCCAAACCCACTGGCTCCAGGTCATCTATAAGTCTTTGCTAGRTAAAGCCCCGCCTTATCTCAGTTCACTGGTCACCATAGCAGCACTCACCCGCAGCACACGCTCCAGCAGGTATATTTCACTGGTCACCCCCAAAGCCAATTCTTCCTTTGGCCGCCTTTCCTTCCAGTTCTCTGCTACCAATGACTAGAACGAACTGCAAAAATCGCTGAAGCTGGACACTCTTATCCCCCTCACTAACTTCAAGCACCAGCTGTCAGAGCAGCTCACAGATCATTGCACCTGTACATAGCCCATCTGTTAATAGCCCATCAAACTACCTCATCCCCATACTGTATTTATTTCTTTATTTTGCTCCTTTGCACCCCAGTATCTCTACTTGCACACTCATCTTCTGCACATCTATCACTCCAGTGTTTAATTGCTATATTGTAATTACCTCACCACTATGGCCTTACCTCACTTATCTTACCTCATTTGCACACACTGTATATATACTTTTCCCCCTACTGTATTATTGACTGTATGTTTGTTTATTCCATGTGTAACTCTGTGTTGTTGTATGTGTCGAACTGCTTTGCTTCATCTTGGCCAGGTCGCAGTTCTCAATTAGTCTACCCGGTTAAATAAAGGTGAAATATATATGTGTTTTTTAAATTGAATAATCCTGAACTTTCCTTGATGGAAAAATTTACATCTGATGCACTGCCACACTTCATTATCAAATATCCAAATATCAAAGTCTGGAGTGCAAGGATCAAAGTGAGCACAGTCAGAATACAATTACTTATAATAAATGAGTCAATAAATCAGGGGTGTCAAACTCAATTCGTGGAGGGCCGTGTGTCTGCTTGTCCAGGAGGGCCGTGTGTCTGCTTGTCCAGGAGGGCCGTGTGTCTGCTGGTCCAGGAGGGCCGTGTGTCTGCTGGTCCTTGAGGGCTGTGTGTCTGCTTGTCCAGGAGGGCCGTGTGTCTGCTGGTCCAGGACGGGCCGGTGTGTCTGCTGGTCTGGAGGGCCGTGTGTCTGCTGGTCCTAGGAGGGCTCGTGTGTCTGCTGTCTTGAAGGCTGTGTGTCTGCTGGTCCAGGAGGGCCGTGTGTCGCTGGTCCAGGAGGGCCGTGTGTCTGCTTGGTCCGGGAGGGCCGTGTGTCTGCTGGTCTTGAGGCCGTGTGTCTGCTTGTCCAGGAGGGCCGTGTCTCTGCTTGTCCAGGAGGGCCGTCGTGTCTGCTGGTCCAGGAGGGCCGTGTGTCTGCTGGTCCAGGAGGCCGTGTGTCTGCTGTGCCAGGAGGGCCGTGTGCTGCTGGTCCAGGAGGGCCGTGTGTCTGCTGGTCCAGGAGGGCGTGTGTCTGCTGGTCTGAGGGCTGTTGTGTCTGCTGGTGCAGTGAGGGCCGTGTGTCTGCTGGTCCAGGAGGGCCGTGTGTCTGCCTTTTGTCGCAGGAGGGCCGTGTGTCTGCTGGTCCAGGAGGGCCGTGTGTCTGCTGGTCCAGGAGGGCCGTGTGTCTGCTGGTCCTGGAGGGCCGTGTGTCTGCTGGTACTTGAGGGCCGTGTGTCTTCTGGTTTTTGTTATTTCATTTCTATCGGAGTCTCGTTAAGACCTAGACAACCAGGTTATGGGAGTTCCCAACTAATCAGTGACCTTAATTGATCAATCAAGTACAAAGGAGTTGTAAAATCCCCAGACACTCGGCCCTCCAGGACTGGAGTTTGACACATAAATTAATAAACTGACGACTCACCACAGTTCTCCTCGTCCGCTTCATTTCCACAGTCATCGACGCCATTGCAGTGCATGAGCTGGGGCAGGCACATGCTCAGGTTGCCACAAGGGAAATATCCTAGGGGGCAGTTCGTCTTCTCCTCTGAGATGTTGAACGAAGTTCCTGCTGAAAATTCAAGAGCCGTGTTTCAATTTCAAAGTCTGTGTTTCTCATTGAGTGGGGAATGGGAACACATATTATAAGTGGGGAATGGGTACACATATTATAAGTGGGGAATGGGAACAGATATTATAAGTGGGGAATGGGAACACATATTATAAGTCGGGAATGGGAACAGATATTATATGTGAGGAATGGGAACACATATTATAAGTGGGGAATGGGAACACATATTATAAGTGGGGAAATATGTTTCCCCATTCCCACTTATAATATCTGTTCCCTTCCACCATTATAATATGTGTTGCCATTCCCCACTGATAATATGTGTTCCCATTCCTCACATATAATATCTGTTCCCATTCCCCACTTATAATATGTTGTTGCCACTTCCCCACTTAAATATGTGTTGCCACTCCCACTTATAATATGTGTTCCCATCCCCATAAAATGTGTCCCATTCCTCACATATAATATCTGTTCCCATCCGCGACTTATAATATGTGTTCCCATTCCCACTTATAATATCTTTCCCATTCCCCACTATAAATATGTGTACCCATTCCCCCATTATAATATGTGTTCCCATTCCCCACTCAATGAGAAACACAGACTTTGAAATTGAAACACGGGCTCTTAATTTTCAGCAAGGAACTTCGTTCAACATCTCAGAGGAGAAGACGAACTGCCCCCTAGGATATTTCCTTGTGGCAACCTGAGCATGTGCCTGCCCCAGCTCATGCACTGCAATGGCGTCGATGACTGTGGAAATGAAGCGGACGAGAGAAACTGTGTGAGTCGTCAGTTTATTAATTTATTGTGTCAACTCCAGTCCTGGAGGGCCGAGTGTCTGGGGATTTTACAAACTCCTTTGTACTTGATTGATCAATTAAGGCACTGATTAGTTGGGAACTCCCATAACCTGGTTGTCTAGGTCTTAACGAGACTCCGATAAAATGAAATAACAAAAACCAGAAGACACACGGCCCTCAAGTACCAGCAGACACACGGCCCTCCAGGACCAGCAGACACACGGCCCTCCTGGACCAGCAGAGCACACGGCCCTCCTGGACCAGCAGACACACGGCCCTCCTGGACAAGCAGACACACGGCCCTCCTGGACCAGCAGACACACGGCCCTCTGGACCAGCAGACACCACAGCCCTCAAGGACAGCAGACACACGGCCCTCCTGGACCAGCAGAACACCGGCCCTCCTGGGACACAGCAGACACACGGCCCTCCTGGACAAGCAGACACACGGCCCTCCTGACCAGCAGACACACGGCCCTCCTGGACCAGCAGACACACGCCCTCCTGGACAAGCAGATACACGGCCCTCCTGGACAAGCAGACACACGGCCCTCAAGGACCAGCAGACACACGGCTCCTGGACAAGCAGACAACACGGCCCTCCTGGACCAGCAGACACACGGCCCTCCTGGACCAGCAAGACACACAGCCCTTCAAGGACCAGCAGACACACGGCCCTCCAGACCAGCAGACACACGGCCCGCTCAGGACCGGCAGCCAGACGACCAGCAGACACACGCCCTCCTGGACAAGCAGACACACAGCCTCAAGGCCAGCAGACACACGGCCCCTCCATGGACCAGCAGACACACGGCCCTCCTGGACCAGCAGACACACGCCCTGGACCGGAAAGCAGAACACAGCCCTTCAAGACCAGCAGACACACGGCCCTCCTGGACCAGCAGACACACGGCCTCCTGACCAGCAAGACACACGGCCCTCCTGGACAGCAGACACACGGCCCTCCTGACAAGCAGACACACGGCCCTCCTGACCAGCAGACTACGGCCCTCCTGGCACAAGCAGACACACGCCCTCCTGGACAAGCAGACACACGGCCCTCCACGAATTGAGTTTGACACCCCCTGATTTATTGACTCATTGTATTATAAGTAATTGTTATTCTGACCTTGCTCACTTTGATCCTTGCACTCCAGACTTTTGACATTTGGATATTTGATAATGAAGTGTGGCAGTGCATCAGATGTAAATTTTTTCCATCAAGGAAAAGTTTCAGGATTATTCAATTTAAAAAACACATATAATTTCACCTTTATTAACCGGGTAGACTAATGAGAACTGCGACCTGGCCAAGATGAAGCAAAGCAGTTCGACACATACAACAACACAGAGTTACACATGGAATAAACAAACATACAGTCAATAATACAGTAGGGGAAAGTATATATACAGTGTGTGCAAATGAGGTAAGATAAGTGAGTAAGGCCATAGTGCGTGAGTAATACAATATAGCAATTAACACTGGAGTGATAGATGTGCAGAGATGAGTGTGCAAGTAGGATATACGCGTGGTGCAAAGAGCAA
>NC_036846.1:12445887-12449744 GCF_002910315.2 Salvelinus sp. IW2-2015 | reverse complement strand
ATATTATAAGTGGGGAATGGGAACACATTATAACACCACGGAAAATTAAAGAGCGGTTGCTAATTTTAAAGTTGGTGTATTTCCTGAGTGGAAACATAATATTATAAGAGCCCTCTAAAAATGATGAAAGTAAACATATTTCAGTATCGTCCACCCAAGGGGAGCTAGCTCATCAGTCAGTCGGCTCTGGATGGGCTTGTCCAAAACACTTGAGCATTTTCCTATCAATGTTTCAATTAGCAGTCAATTCTGAAAATGTATGAAATACGAAATATTAACAGGGCTCCCATGGTGTTGAGTTCATAGAGATGATTTATTCTTAGTTCAGAGTGTTCGTGTGCTCTCTGGAGTATAGGCTAGTTGCATAATGCAACAGGGGAACATATCCACCATCCTTTATCTGCTTCCATGATAATCAAACTAAACGGGTGCACTTTTACATGCAAAGGCCCCCCACTGCCTTTTTGCTCCTGAAATATACCCACACATCATACTGTATCTAGTCAGTTATCAGAAACATGAACTGACTAAGATACAGTTGATGTGTGGGTATATTTCAGAAACATATAACTGACTAGATACAGTATGATGTGTGGGTATATTTTCAGAAACATATAACTGACTAGATACAGTATGATGTGTGGGTATATTTTCAGAAACATATAACTGACTAGATACAGTATGATGTGTGGGTATATTTCAAAACATATAACTGACTAGATACAGTATGATGTGTGGGGTATATTTCAGAACATAACTGACTAGATACAGTATGATGTGTGGGTATATTTCAGAAACATATAACTGACTAGATACAGTATGATGTGGTGGGTATATTTCATAAACATATAACTGACTAGTACAGTTTGATGTGTGGGTATATTTCAGAGAACATAACTGACTAGATACAGTATGATGTGTGGGTATATTTCAGAAACATAAACTGACTAGATACAGTATGATGTGTGGGTATATTTCAGAAACATTATACTGATGATACAGTATGATGTGTGGGTATATTTCAGAAACTATAACTGACTAGATAAAGTATGATGTGTGGGTATATTTCAGAAAACATATAACTGACTAGATACAGTATGATGTGTGGGTAATATTAAGAACATATAACTGACTAGATACAGTATGATGTGTGGGTATATTTCAGAAACATAACTGACTAGATACAGTATGATGTGTGGGTATATTTCAGAACATATAATGACTAGATACAGTATGATGTGTGGGTATATTTCAGAAACATAACTGACTAGATACAGTATGATGTGTGGGTATATTTCAGAACATATAACTGACTAGATACAGTATGATGTGTGGGTATATTTCAGAAACATATAACTGACTAGATACAGTATGATGTGTGGGTATATTTCAGAAACATAACTGACTAGATACAGTATGATGTGTGGGTATATTTCAGAAACATATAACTGACTAGATACAGTATGATGTGTGGGTATATTTCAGAAACATATAACTGACTAGATACAGTATGATGTGTGGGTATATTTCAGAAACATATAACTGACTAGATACAGTATGATGTGTGGGTATATTTCAGAAACACTATTGACTAGATACAGTATGATGTGTGGGTATATTTCAGAAATATAACTGACTAGATACAGTATGATGTGTGGGTATATTTCAGAAAACATAACTGACTAGATACAGTATGATGTGTGGGTATATTTCAGAAACATATAACTGACTAGATACAGTTGATGTGTGGGTATATTAAGAAACATATAACTGACTAGATACAGTATGATGTGTGGGTATTTTCAGAAAACATAACTGACTAGATACAGTATGATGTGTGGGTATATTTCAGAAACATAATAACTGACTAGTACAGTATGATGTGTGGGTATATTTCAGAAACATATAACTGACTAGATACAGTATGATGTGTGGGTATATTTCAGAAACATATAACTGACTAGATACAGTATGATGTGTGGGTATATTCATAAACATATAACTGACTAGTACAAGTATGTGTGGGTTATTTCAGAACATAACTAGCTAGATACAGTATGATGTGTGGGTATATTTCAGAAACATAACTGACTAGATACAGTATGATGTGTGGGTATATTTCAGAAACATATAACTGACTAGATACAGTATGATGTGTGGGTATATTTCAGAAACATATAACTGACTAGATACAGTATGATGTGTGGGTTATTTCAGAAACATAACTGACTAGATACAGTATGATGTGTGGGTATATTTCAGAAACATATAACTGACTAGATACAGTATGATGTGTGGGTATATTCAGAAACATAACTGACTAGATACAGTATGATGTGTGGGTATTTTCAGAAACATATAACTGACTAGATACAGTATGATGTGTGGGTATATTTTCAAAACATATAACTGACTAGGTACAGTGATGTGTGGTATATTTCAGAAACATAACTGACTAGATACAGTATGATGTGTGGGTATATTTCAGAAACATAACTGACTAGATACAGTATGATGTGTGGGTATATTCAGAAACATATAACTGACTAGATACAGTATGATGTGTGGGTATATTTCAGAAACAATAACTGACTAGATACAGTATGATGTGTGGGTATATTTCAGAAACAAATAACTGACTAGTACAGTATGATGTTGTGGTATATTCAGAAACATATAACTGACTAGATACAGTATGATGTGTGGGTATATTTCAGAAACATACTGACTAGATACAGTATGATTGTGTGGTATATTCAGAAACATATAACTGACTAGATACAGTATGATGTGTGGGTATATTTCAAGAACATAACTGACTAGATACAGTATGATGTGTGGGTATATTTCAGAACATATACTGACTAGATACAGTATGATGTGTGGGTATATTTCAGAAACATAATAGACTAGATACAGTATGATGTGTGGGGTATATTTCAGAAACATATAACTGACTAGATACAGTATGATGTGTGGGTATATTCAGAAACATTACTGACTAGATACAGTATGATGTGTGGGTATATTTCAGAAACATATAACTGACTAGATACAGTATGATGTGTGGGTATATTTCAGAAACATATAACTGACTAGATACAGTATGATGTGTGGGTATATTTCAGAAACATATAACTGACTAGATACAGTATGATGTGTGGGTATATTTCAGAAACATAATGACTAGATACAGTATGATGTGTGGGTATATTTCAGAAACATATACTGACTAGATACAGTATGATGTGTGGGTATATTTCAAAACATAACTGACTAGATACAGTATGATGTGTGGGTATATTTCAGAAACATATAACCTGACTAGATACAGTATGATGTGTGGGTATATTCAGAACATATAACTGACTAGATACAGTATGATGTGTGGGTATATTTCAAGAAACATAACTGACTAGATACAGTATGATGTGTGGGTATATTTCAGAAACATATAACTGACTAGATACAGTATGATGTGTGGGTAATTTCGAAACATATAATACTGACTAGATACAGTATGATGTGTGGGTATATTTCAAAAACATAAACTGACTAGATACAGTATGATGTGTGGGTATATTTCAGAAACATATAACTGACTAGTACAGTGATGTGTGGGTATTTTCAGAAACATAACTGACTAGATACAGTATGATGTGTGGGTATATTCAGAAACATAACTGACTAGATAACGGTATGATCGTGTGGGTATATTTAGAAACATATAACTGACTAGATACAGTATGATGTGTGGGTATAATTTCAAGACAACATATAAACTGACTAGATTACAGTATGATGTGTGGGTATATTTCAGAAACATATAACTGACTAGATACAGTATGATGTGTGGG